>NW_027442222.1:0-166182 GCF_048569485.1 Anomaloglossus baeobatrachus
GTTTCGGCTGCGAAACCAACAACTAGTAGCTCTCTACTCCACTTGGGTAAGATGCCTGGGTGGACGCTGGGAGCAACGACAAGGCTCAACCAGGCTTCGGCTTGGGGGAGCACCGAAGATCCCTGACCCTTGCTGTGGCCTTCTGGCTCGGAGGGACGGGGTTGATTTTTGGGGACCCTCTCCTCACGGAGGGGTCCACACGAATCCTAGCCTTTGCACTGTTTTTGGTGTGACTTCGGTCATGCATTTTTTGCGGTGCTTTGGAAAGCTTCATTAAATCAAAAATCTGTTCTTATCAGTTTAATATCTGATACGTCCCCTATCTGGGGACCATATATTAAATGGATTTTTAGAACAGGGAGATGGAAAAAGAGCTTGCTCTGTCCACTCCACGCATTGACCTGGTATTGCAGTACCTCCAGGAACGGTGCACCCCTTCTTAACCCAGTTTCCAAAAGCAGAACTCAATTCACCTGATTCATATTAGCCCGATTTAATGAATTGGAAGAAAGCATACGTCTTCATATGCACCTCAATTTGGCCCATTCACTTTTCACACTTCCTCCTTTTGTTTTTTATCTTTCACACTTTTGACTTTCTTTATTCATCCAAATAGCAAACTCATCACCACTCAACCTGACCAACTCGGCTATGTCCCCGTGCTGCAGTTCTCTGTCTTATCTAGATCATTTGCAATTGAATGGAATAGATCCCTTTTGGACAAAGTGGATTCACCTGCTGCTGCAGTGACCACAGGTGTGATAACATCTAGAATTGGCATCTGGTGCGATCTCTCCGCTTCCACTCCAAAGAAAGTTACCTGTTTATTCCTATCATGCATTGGTTTTTGGGGTTTTCTTTGAGTAATGATGATCTCTTTAGTAGTCTGTTGGCGCCCTCTCCTGGAGGAATAGTTTGCTTGCTCTTGGACATTCTAAAAGAGAGGTCATGATAGACATTGAGCTTCTGAGCTCAATTGGGGACAGTCATGGGTGATGAATGTTTGCAACCTACTGCGAAGCCTCATACCGCAATATAAGGAACGTCAAATACTAAGAAAGGGCGGCCTATGAAAGAATTACTACTTTCAATAAGTACACTTAAACGGCTAATTGGGAATAGAAAAACTGTAAAAAGCCCTCTGAGAAAGCCCCCCTCTAACCTTTGATAGTAAGCTTTTCTGTAGTCTGCCTGTTGATGTATTTTCCGTTTGAACTGTGCACAACATGAAGAGACGGAACACTGGCGGCTTGTCACAATGCCCCCCGATGACATCACAATAGCGCTGCTGCCTAGAAAACAAGCTGCGCAGAAGAAGTTGTTCTTTGGGTGGGAGGGTGGGCTAGTGGAAGGAGGGGGCAATCTCTTTTTTTCCCGGGTGGTAGGGGGATGACAGGAGAAGGGAAGCGGGTGGTGAGAAAGGTACAGAGGGCAGGGTTTGGGGGCTGGGAAGGAAAGGGAAAAGATTAGGGTTTGGGGATGATGAAAGGGCTTTCTACGGGTAAGGATGGCAAAGGGTGGCAGTGACGGAAAGTCAGGCAACCTGTCCTGTCCGTCTTTTTGTATCGTGAATTGGAAAGACTGCAAGGGGGAGGGGAGTTGCTTGCGCCCTAAAGGAGGAGTTATTCAGATTCATTGCAGTGGGCGGCGGCTGCAAAACGCACCATTCTTCTTGTTTTGGCTCTGCAAAGCAGCCTTTTCAAGGGTTGGCTTGGGTGACAAAATGTCTTGTGTAGGCGTGGGTTTGTCTCCCTCTCGCTCTCTCTCCCTAAGATGTGTCCGGCATAGGCCAGGGTGCCACTCGAGGCCCAAACCAATTCTGGTTATCGCTTCTCGGCCTTTTGGCTAAGATCAAGTGTAGTATCTGTTCTTATCAGTTTAATATCTGATACGTCCCCTATCTGGGGACCATATATTAAATGGATTTTTAGAACAGGGAGATGGAAAAAGAGCTTGCTCTGTCCACTCCACGCATTGACCTGGTATTGCAGTACCTCCAGGAACGGTGCACCCCTTCTTAACCCAGTTTCCAAAAGCAGAACTCAATTCACCTGATTCATATTAGCCCGATTTAATGAATTGGAAGAAAGCATACGTCTTCATATGCACCTCAATTTGGCCCATTCACTTTTCACACTTCCTCCTTTTGTTTTTTATCTTTCACACTTTTGACTTTCTTTATTCATCCAAATAGCAAACTCATCACCACTCAACCTGACCAACTCGGCTATGTCCCCGTGCTGCAGTTCTCTGTCTTATCTAGATCATTTGCAATTGAATGGAATAGATCCCTTTTGGACAAAGTGGATTCACCTGCTGCTGCAGTGACCACAGGTGTGATAACATCTAGAATTGGCATCTGGTGCGATCTCTCCGCTTCCACTCCAAAGAAAGTTACCTGTTTATTCCTATCATGCATTGGTTTTTGGGGTTTTCTTTGAGTAATGATGATCTCTTTAGTAGTCTGTTGGCGCCCTCTCCTGGAGGAATAGTTTGCTTGCTCTTGGACATTCTAAAAGAGAGGTCATGATAGACATTGAGCTTCTGAGCTCAATTGGGGACAGTCATGGGTGATGAATGTTTGCAACCTACTGCGAAGCCTCATACCGCAATATAAGGAACGTCAAATACTAAGAAAGGGCGGCCTATGAAAGAATTACTACTTTCAATAAGTACACTTAAACGGCTAATTGGGAATAGAAAAACTGTAAAAAGCCCTCTGAGAAAGCCCCCCTCTAACCTTTGATAGTAAGCTTTTCTGTAGTCTGCCTGTTGATGTATTTTCCGTTTGAACTGTGCACAACATGAAGAGACGGAACACTGGCGGCTTGTCACAATGCCCCCCGATGACATCACAATAGCGCTGCTGCCTAGAAAACAAGCTGCGCAGAAGAAGTTGTTCTTTGGGTGGGAGGGTGGGCTAGTGGAAGGAGGGGGCAATCTCTTTTTTTCCCGGGTGGTAGGGGGATGACAGGAGAAGGGAAGCGGGTGGTGAGAAAGGTACAGAGGGCAGGGTTTGGGGGCTGGGAAGGAAAGGGAAAAGATTAGGGTTTGGGGATGATGAAAGGGCTTTCTACGGGTAAGGATGGCAAAGGGTGGCAGTGACGGAAAGTCAGGCAACCTGTCCTGTCCGTCTTTTTGTATCGTGAATTGGAAAGACTGCAAGGGGGAGGGGAGTTGCTTGCGCCCTAAAGGAGGAGTTATTCAGATTCATTGCAGTGGGCGGCGGCTGCAAAACGCACCATTCTTCTTGTTTTGGCTCTGCAAAGCAGCCTTTTCAAGGGTTGGCTTGGGTGACAAAATGTCTTGTGTAGGCGTGGGTTTGTCTCCCTCTCGCTCTCTCTCCCTAAGATGTGTCCGGCATAGGCCAGGGTGCCACTCGAGGCCCAAACCAATTCTGGTTATCGCTTCTCGGCCTTTTGGCTAAGATCAAGTGTAGTATCTGTTCTTATCAGTTTAATATCTGATACGTCCCCTATCTGGGGACCATATATTAAATGGATTTTTAGAACAGGGAGATGGAAAAAGAGCTTGCTCTGTCCACTCCACGCATTGACCTGGTATTGCAGTACCTCCAGGAACGGTGCACCCCTTCTTAACCCAGTTTCCAAAAGCAGAACTCAATTCACCTGATTCATATTAGCCCGATTTAATGAATTGGAAGAAAGCATACGTCTTCATATGCACCTCAATTTGGCCCATTCACTTTTCACACTTCCTCCTTTTGTTTTTTATCTTTCACACTTTTGACTTTCTTTATTCATCCAAATAGCAAACTCATCACCACTCAACCTGACCAACTCGGCTATGTCCCCGTGCTGCAGTTCTCTGTCTTATCTAGATCATTTGCAATTGAATGGAATAGATCCCTTTTGGACAAAGTGGATTCACCTGCTGCTGCAGTGACCACAGGTGTGATAACATCTAGAATTGGCATCTGGTGCGATCTCTCCGCTTCCACTCCAAAGAAAGTTACCTGTTTATTCCTATCATGCATTGGTTTTTGGGGTTTTCTTTGAGTAATGATGATCTCTTTAGTAGTCTGTTGGCGCCCTCTCCTGGAGGAATAGTTTGCTTGCTCTTGGACATTCTAAAAGAGAGGTCATGATAGACATTGAGCTTCTGAGCTCAATTGGGGACAGTCATGGGTGATGAATGTTTGCAACCTACTGCGAAGCCTCATACCGCAATATAAGGAACGTCAAATACTAAGAAAGGGCGGCCTATGAAAGAATTACTACTTTCAATAAGTACACTTAAACGGCTAATTGGGAATAGAAAAACTGTAAAAAGCCCTCTGAGAAAGCCCCCCTCTAACCTTTGATAGTAAGCTTTTCTGTAGTCTGCCTGTTGATGTATTTTCCGTTTGAACTGTGCACAACATGAAGAGACGGAACACTGGCGGCTTGTCACAATGCCCCCCGATGACATCACAATAGCGCTGCTGCCTAGAAAACAAGCTGCGCAGAAGAAGTTGTTCTTTGGGTGGGAGGGTGGGCTAGTGGAAGGAGGGGGCAATCTCTTTTTTTCCCGGGTGGTAGGGGGATGACAGGAGAAGGGAAGCGGGTGGTGAGAAAGGTACAGAGGGCAGGGTTTGGGGGCTGGGAAGGAAAGGGAAAAGATTAGGGTTTGGGGATGATGAAAGGGCTTTCTACGGGTAAGGATGGCAAAGGGTGGCAGTGACGGAAAGTCAGGCAACCTGTCCTGTCCGTCTTTTTGTATCGTGAATTGGAAAGACTGCAAGGGGGAGGGGAGTTGCTTGCGCCCTAAAGGAGGAGTTATTCAGATTCATTGCAGTGGGCGGCGGCTGCAAAACGCACCATTCTTCTTGTTTTGGCTCTGCAAAGCAGCCTTTTCAAGGGTTGGCTTGGGTGACAAAATGTCTTGTGTAGGCGTGGGTTTGTCTCCCTCTCGCTCTCTCTCCCTAAGATGTGTCCGGCATAGGCCAGGGTGCCACTCGAGGCCCAAACCAATTCTGGTTATCGCTTCTCGGCCTTTTGGCTAAGATCAAGTGTAGTATCTGTTCTTATCAGTTTAATATCTGATACGTCCCCTATCTGGGGACCATATATTAAATGGATTTTTAGAACAGGGAGATGGAAAAAGAGCTTGCTCTGTCCACTCCACGCATTGACCTGGTATTGCAGTACCTCCAGGAACGGTGCACCCCTTCTTAACCCAGTTTCCAAAAGCAGAACTCAATTCACCTGATTCATATTAGCCCGATTTAATGAATTGGAAGAAAGCATACGTCTTCATATGCACCTCAATTTGGCCCATTCACTTTTCACACTTCCTCCTTTTGTTTTTTATCTTTCACACTTTTGACTTTCTTTATTCATCCAAATAGCAAACTCATCACCACTCAACCTGACCAACTCGGCTATGTCCCCGTGCTGCAGTTCTCTGTCTTATCTAGATCATTTGCAATTGAATGGAATAGATCCCTTTTGGACAAAGTGGATTCACCTGCTGCTGCAGTGACCACAGGTGTGATAACATCTAGAATTGGCATCTGGTGCGATCTCTCCGCTTCCACTCCAAAGAAAGTTACCTGTTTATTCCTATCATGCATTGGTTTTTGGGGTTTTCTTTGAGTAATGATGATCTCTTTAGTAGTCTGTTGGCGCCCTCTCCTGGAGGAATAGTTTGCTTGCTCTTGGACATTCTAAAAGAGAGGTCATGATAGACATTGAGCTTCTGAGCTCAATTGGGGACAGTCATGGGTGATGAATGTTTGCAACCTACTGCGAAGCCTCATACCGCAATATAAGGAACGTCAAATACTAAGAAAGGGCGGCCTATGAAAGAATTACTACTTTCAATAAGTACACTTAAACGGCTAATTGGGAATAGAAAAACTGTAAAAAGCCCTCTGAGAAAGCCCCCCTCTAACCTTTGATAGTAAGCTTTTCTGTAGTCTGCCTGTTGATGTATTTTCCGTTTGAACTGTGCACAACATGAAGAGACGGAACACTGGCGGCTTGTCACAATGCCCCCCGATGACATCACAATAGCGCTGCTGCCTAGAAAACAAGCTGCGCAGAAGAAGTTGTTCTTTGGGTGGGAGGGTGGGCTAGTGGAAGGAGGGGGCAATCTCTTTTTTTCCCGGGTGGTAGGGGGATGACAGGAGAAGGGAAGCGGGTGGTGAGAAAGGTACAGAGGGCAGGGTTTGGGGGCTGGGAAGGAAAGGGAAAAGATTAGGGTTTGGGGATGATGAAAGGGCTTTCTACGGGTAAGGATGGCAAAGGGTGGCAGTGACGGAAAGTCAGGCAACCTGTCCTGTCCGTCTTTTTGTATCGTGAATTGGAAAGACTGCAAGGGGGAGGGGAGTTGCTTGCGCCCTAAAGGAGGAGTTATTCAGATTCATTGCAGTGGGCGGCGGCTGCAAAACGCACCATTCTTCTTGTTTTGGCTCTGCAAAGCAGCCTTTTCAAGGGTTGGCTTGGGTGACAAAATGTCTTGTGTAGGCGTGGGTTTGTCTCCCTCTCGCTCTCTCTCCCTAAGATGTGTCCGGCATAGGCCAGGGTGCCACTCGAGGCCCAAACCAATTCTGGTTATCGCTTCTCGGCCTTTTGGCTAAGATCAAGTGTAGTATCTGTTCTTATCAGTTTAATATCTGATACGTCCCCTATCTGGGGACCATATATTAAATGGATTTTTAGAACAGGGAGATGGAAAAAGAGCTTGCTCTGTCCACTCCACGCATTGACCTGGTATTGCAGTACCTCCAGGAACGGTGCACCCCTTCTTAACCCAGTTTCCAAAAGCAGAACTCAATTCACCTGATTCATATTAGCCCGATTTAATGAATTGGAAGAAAGCATACGTCTTCATATGCACCTCAATTTGGCCCATTCACTTTTCACACTTCCTCCTTTTGTTTTTTATCTTTCACACTTTTGACTTTCTTTATTCATCCAAATAGCAAACTCATCACTACTCAACCTGACCAACTCGGCTATGTCCCCGTGCTGCAGTTCTCTGTCTTATCTAGATCATTTGCAATTGAATGGAATAGATCCCTTTTGGACAAAGTGGATTCACCTGCTGCTGCAGTGACCACAGGTGTGATAACATCTAGAATTGGCATCTGGTGCGATCTCTCCGCTTCCACTCCAAAGAAAGTTACCTGTTTATTCCTATCATGCATTGGTTTTTGGGGTTTTCTTTGAGTAATGATGATCTCTTTAGTAGTCTGTTGGCGCCCTCTCCTGGAGGAATAGTTTGCTTGCTCTTGGACATTCTAAAAGAGAGGTCATGATAGACATTGAGCTTCTGAGCTCAATTGGGGACAGTCATGGGTGATGAATGTTTGCAACCTACTGCGAAGCCTCATACCGCAATATAAGGAACGTCAAATACTAAGAAAGGGCGGCCTATGAAAGAATTACTACTTTCAATAAGTACACTTAAACGGCTAATTGGGAATAGAAAAACTGTAAAAAGCCCTCTGAGAAAGCCCCCCTCTAACCTTTGATAGTAAGCTTTTCTGTAGTCTGCCTGTTGATGTATTTTCCGTTTGAACTGTGCACAACATGAAGAGACGGAACACTGGCGGCTTGTCACAATGCCCCCCGATGACATCACAATAGCGCTGCTGCCTAGAAAACAAGCTGCGCAGAAGAAGTTGTTCTTTGGGTGGGAGGGTGGGCTAGTGGAAGGAGGGGGCAATCTCTTTTTTTCCCGGGTGGTAGGGGGATGACAGGAGAAGGGAAGCGGGTGGTGAGAAAGGTACAGAGGGCAGGGTTTGGGGGCTGGGAAGGAAAGGGAAAAGATTAGGGTTTGGGGATGATGAAAGGGCTTTCTACGGGTAAGGATGGCAAAGGGTGGCAGTGACGGAAAGTCAGGCAACCTGTCCTGTCCGTCTTTTTGTATCGTGAATTGGAAAGACT
Source organism: Anomaloglossus baeobatrachus (assembly GCF_048569485.1). Lineage (NCBI taxonomy): Eukaryota > Metazoa > Chordata > Amphibia > Anura > Aromobatidae > Anomaloglossus > Anomaloglossus baeobatrachus. Next base: position 7,896 of record NW_027442222.1, read on the forward strand.
GCAAGGGGGAGGGGAGTTGCTTGCGCCCTAAAGGAGGAGTTATTCAGATTCATTGCAGTGGGCGGCGGCTGCAAAACGCACCATTCTTCTTGTTTTGGCTCTGCAAAGCAGCCTTTTCAAGGGTTGGCTTGGGTGACAAAATGTCTTGTGTAGGCGTGGGTTTGTCTCCCTCTCGCTCTCTCTCCCTAAGATGTGTCCGGCATAGGCCAGGGTGCCACTCGAGGCCCAAACCAATTCTGGTTATCGCTTCTCGGCCTTTTGGCTAAGATCAAGTGTAGTATCTGTTCTTATCAGTTTAATATCTGATACGTCCCCTATCTGGGGACCATATATTAAATGGATTTTTAGAACAGGGAGATGGAAAAAGAGCTTGCTCTGTCCACTCCACGCATTGACCTGGTATTGCAGTACCTCCAGGAACGGTGCACCCCTTCTTAACCCAGTTTCCAAAAGCAGAACTCAATTCACCTGATTCATATTAGCCCGATTTAATGAATTGGAAGAAAGCATACGTCTTCATATGCACCTCAATTTGGCCCATTCACTTTTCACACTTCCTCCTTTTGTTTTTTATCTTTCACACTTTTGACTTTCTTTATTCATCCAAATAGCAAACTCATCACCACTCAACCTGACCAACTCGGCTATGTCCCCGTGCTGCAGTTCTCTGTCTTATCTAGATCATTTGCAATTGAATGGAATAGATCCCTTTTGGACAAAGTGGATTCACCTGCTGCTGCAGTGACCACAGGTGTGATAACATCTAGAATTGGCATCTGGTGCGATCTCTCCGCTTCCACTCCAAAGAAAGTTACCTGTTTATTCCTATCATGCATTGGTTTTTGGGGTTTTCTTTGAGTAATGATGATCTCTTTAGTAGTCTGTTGGCGCCCTCTCCTGGAGGAATAGTTTGCTTGCTCTTGGACATTCTAAAAGAGAGGTCATGATAGACATTGAGCTTCTGAGCTCAATTGGGGACAGTCATGGGTGATGAATGTTTGCAACCTACTGCGAAGCCTCATACCGCAATATAAGGAACGTCAAATACTAAGAAAGGGCGGCCTATGAAAGAATTACTACTTTCAATAAGTACACTTAAACGGCTAATTGGGAATAGAAAAACTGTAAAAAGCCCTCTGAGAAAGCCCCCCTCTAACCTTTGATAGTAAGCTTTTCTGTAGTCTGCCTGTTGATGTATTTTCCGTTTGAACTGTGCACAACATGAAGAGACGGAACACTGGCGGCTTGTCACAATGCCCCCCGATGACATCACAATAGCGCTGCTGCCTAGAAAACAAGCTGCGCAGAAGAAGTTGTTCTTTGGGTGGGAGGGTGGGCTAGTGGAAGGAGGGGGCAATCTCTTTTTTTCCCGGGTGGTAGGGGGATGACAGGAGAAGGGAAGCGGGTGGTGAGAAAGGTACAGAGGGCAGGGTTTGGGGGCTGGGAAGGAAAGGGAAAAGATTAGGGTTTGGGGATGATGAAAGGGCTTTCTACGGGTAAGGATGGCAAAGGGTGGCAGTGACGGAAAGTCAGGCAACCTGTCCTGTCCGTCTTTTTGTATCGTGAATTGGAAAGACTGCAAGGGGGAGGGGAGTTGCTTGCGCCCTAAAGGAGGAGTTATTCAGATTCATTGCAGTGGGCGGCGGCTGCAAAACGCACCATTCTTCTTGTTTTGGCTCTGCAAAGCAGCCTTTTCAAGGGTTGGCTTGGGTGACAAAATGTCTTGTGTAGGCGTGGGTTTGTCTCCCTCTCGCTCTCTCTCCCTAAGATGTGTCCGGCATAGGCCAGGGTGCCACTCGAGGCCCAAACCAATTCTGGTTATCGCTTCTCGGCCTTTTGGCTAAGATCAAGTGTAGTATCTGTTCTTATCAGTTTAATATCTGATACGTCCCCTATCTGGGGACCATATATTAAATGGATTTTTAGAACAGGGAGATGGAAAAAGAGCTTGCTCTGTCCACTCCACGCATTGACCTGGTATTGCAGTACCTCCAGGAACGGTGCACCCCTTCTTAACCCAGTTTCCAAAAGCAGAACTCAATTCACCTGATTCATATTAGCCCGATTTAATGAATTGGAAGAAAGCATACGTCTTCATATGCACCTCAATTTGGCCCATTCACTTTTCACACTTCCTCCTTTTGTTTTTTATCTTTCACACTTTTGACTTTCTTTATTCATCCAAATAGCAAACTCATCACCACTCAACCTGACCAACTCGGCTATGTCCCCGTGCTGCAGTTCTCTGTCTTATCTAGATCATTTGCAATTGAATGGAATAGATCCCTTTTGGACAAAGTGGATTCACCTGCTGCTGCAGTGACCACAGGTGTGATAACATCTAGAATTGGCATCTGGTGCGATCTCTCCGCTTCCACTCCAAAGAAAGTTACCTGTTTATTCCTATCATGCATTGGTTTTTGGGGTTTTCTTTGAGTAATGATGATCTCTTTAGTAGTCTGTTGGCGCCCTCTCCTGGAGGAATAGTTTGCTTGCTCTTGGACATTCTAAAAGAGAGGTCATGATAGACATTGAGCTTCTGAGCTCAATTGGGGACAGTCATGGGTGATGAATGTTTGCAACCTACTGCGAAGCCTCATACCGCAATATAAGGAACGTCAAATACTAAGAAAGGGCGGCCTATGAAAGAATTACTACTTTCAATAAGTACACTTAAACGGCTAATTGGGAATAGAAAAACTGTAAAAAGCCCTCTGAGAAAGCCCCCCTCTAACCTTTGATAGTAAGCTTTTCTGTAGTCTGCCTGTTGATGTATTTTCCGTTTGAACTGTGCACAACATGAAGAGACGGAACACTGGCGGCTTGTCACAATGCCCCCCGATGACATCACAATAGCGCTGCTGCCTAGAAAACAAGCTGCGCAGAAGAAGTTGTTCTTTGGGTGGGAGGGTGGGCTAGTGGAAGGAGGGGGCAATCTCTTTTTTTCCCGGGTGGTAGGGGGATGACAGGAGAAGGGAAGCGGGTGGTGAGAAAGGTACAGAGGGCAGGGTTTGGGGGCTGGGAAGGAAAGGGAAAAGATTAGGGTTTGGGGATGATGAAAGGGCTTTCTACGGGTAAGGATGGCAAAGGGTGGCAGTGACGGAAAGTCAGGCAACCTGTCCTGTCCGTCTTTTTGTATCGTGAATTGGAAAGACTGCAAGGGGGAGGGGAGTTGCTTGCGCCCTAAAGGAGGAGTTATTCAGATTCATTGCAGTGGGCGGCGGCTGCAAAACGCACCATTCTTCTTGTTTTGGCTCTGCAAAGCAGCCTTTTCAAGGGTTGGCTTGGGTGACAAAATGTCTTGTGTAGGCGTGGGTTTGTCTCCCTCTCGCTCTCTCTCCCTAAGATGTGTCCGGCATAGGCCAGGGTGCCACTCGAGGCCCAAACCAATTCTGGTTATCGCTTCTCGGCCTTTTGGCTAAGATCAAGTGTAGTATCTGTTCTTATCAGTTTAATATCTGATACGTCCCCTATCTGGGGACCATATATTAAATGGATTTTTAGAACAGGGAGATGGAAAAAGAGCTTGCTCTGTCCACTCCACGCATTGACCTGGTATTGCAGTACCTCCAGGAACGGTGCACCCCTTCTTAACCCAGTTTCCAAAAGCAGAACTCAATTCACCTGATTCATATTAGCCCGATTTAATGAATTGGAAGAAAGCATACGTCTTCATATGCACCTCAATTTGGCCCATTCACTTTTCACACTTCCTCCTTTTGTTTTTTATCTTTCACACTTTTGACTTTCTTTATTCATCCAAATAGCAAACTCATCACCACTCAACCTGACCAACTCGGCTATGTCCCCGTGCTGCAGTTCTCTGTCTTATCTAGATCATTTGCAATTGAATGGAATAGATCCCTTTTGGACAAAGTGGATTCACCTGCTGCTGCAGTGACCACAGGTGTGATAACATCTAGAATTGGCATCTGGTGCGATCTCTCCGCTTCCACTCCAAAGAAAGTTACCTGTTTATTCCTATCATGCATTGGTTTTTGGGGTTTTCTTTGAGTAATGATGATCTCTTTAGTAGTCTGTTGGCGCCCTCTCCTGGAGGAATAGTTTGCTTGCTCTTGGACATTCTAAAAGAGAGGTCATGATAGACATTGAGCTTCTGAGCTCAATTGGGGACAGTCATGGGTGATGAATGTTTGCAACCTACTGCGAAGCCTCATACCGCAATATAAGGAACGTCAAATACTAAGAAAGGGCGGCCTATGAAAGAATTACTACTTTCAATAAGTACACTTAAACGGCTAATTGGGAATAGAAAAACTGTAAAAAGCCCTCTGAGAAAGCCCCCCTCTAACCTTTGATAGTAAGCTTTTCTGTAGTCTGCCTGTTGATGTATTTTCCGTTTGAACTGTGCACAACATGAAGAGACGGAACACTGGCGGCTTGTCACAATGCCCCCCGATGACATCACAATAGCGCTGCTGCCTAGAAAACAAGCTGCGCAGAAGAAGTTGTTCTTTGGGTGGGAGGGTGGGCTAGTGGAAGGAGGGGGCAATCTCTTTTTTTCCCGGGTGGTAGGGGGATGACAGGAGAAGGGAAGCGGGTGGTGAGAAAGGTACAGAGGGCAGGGTTTGGGGGCTGGGAAGGAAAGGGAAAAGATTAGGGTTTGGGGATGATGAAAGGGCTTTCTACGGGTAAGGATGGCAAAGGGTGGCAGTGACGGAAAGTCAGGCAACCTGTCCTGTCCGTCTTTTTGTATCGTGAATTGGAAAGACTGCAAGGGGGAGGGGAGTTGCTTGCGCCCTAAAGGAGGAGTTATTCAGATTCATTGCAGTGGGCGGCGGCTGCAAAACGCACCATTCTTCTTGTTTTGGCTCTGCAAAGCAGCCTTTTCAAGGGTTGGCTTGGGTGACAAAATGTCTTGTGTAGGCGTGGGTTTGTCTCCCTCTCGCTCTCTCTCCCTAAGATGTGTCCGGCATAGGCCAGGGTGCCACTCGAGGCCCAAACCAATTCTGGTTATCGCTTCTCGGCCTTTTGGCTAAGATCAAGTGTAGTATCTGTTCTTATCAGTTTAATATCTGATACGTCCCCTATCTGGGGACCATATATTAAATGGATTTTTAGAACAGGGAGATGGAAAAAGAGCTTGCTCTGTCCACTCCACGCATTGACCTGGTATTGCAGTACCTCCAGGAACGGTGCACCCCTTCTTAACCCAGTTTCCAAAAGCAGAACTCAATTCACCTGATTCATATTAGCCCGATTTAATGAATTGGAAGAAAGCATACGTCTTCATATGCACCTCAATTTGGCCCATTCACTTTTCACACTTCCTCCTTTTGTTTTTTATCTTTCACACTTTTGACTTTCTTTATTCATCCAAATAGCAAACTCATCACCACTCAACCTGACCAACTCGGCTATGTCCCCGTGCTGCAGTTCTCTGTCTTATCTAGATCATTTGCAATTGAATGGAATAGATCCCTTTTGGACAAAGTGGATTCACCTGCTGCTGCAGTGACCACAGGTGTGATAACATCTAGAATTGGCATCTGGTGCGATCTCTCCGCTTCCACTCCAAAGAAAGTTACCTGTTTATTCCTATCATGCATTGGTTTTTGGGGTTTTCTTTGAGTAATGATGATCTCTTTAGTAGTCTGTTGGCGCCCTCTCCTGGAGGAATAGTTTGCTTGCTCTTGGACATTCTAAAAGAGAGGTCATGATAGACATTGAGCTTCTGAGCTCAATTGGGGACAGTCATGGGTGATGAATGTTTGCAACCTACTGCGAAGCCTCATACCGCAATATAAGGAACGTCAAATACTAAGAAAGGGCGGCCTATGAAAGAATTACTACTTTCAATAAGTACACTTAAACGGCTAATTGGGAATAGAAAAACTGTAAAAAGCCCTCTGAGAAAGCCCCCCTCTAACCTTTGATAGTAAGCTTTTCTGTAGTCTGCCTGTTGATGTATTTTCCGTTTGAACTGTGCACAACATGAAGAGACGGAACACTGGCGGCTTGTCACAATGCCCCCCGATGACATCACAATAGCGCTGCTGCCTAGAAAACAAGCTGCGCAGAAGAAGTTGTTCTTTGGGTGGGAGGGTGGGCTAGTGGAAGGAGGGGGCAATCTCTTTTTTTCCCGGGTGGTAGGGGGATGACAGGAGAAGGGAAGCGGGTGGTGAGAAAGGTACAGAGGGCAGGGTTTGGGGGCTGGGAAGGAAAGGGAAAAGATTAGGGTTTGGGGATGATGAAAGGGCTTTCTACGGGTAAGGATGGCAAAGGGTGGCAGTGACGGAAAGTCAGGCAACCTGTCCTGTCCGTCTTTTTGTATCGTGAATTGGAAAGACTGCAAGGGGGAGGGGAGTTGCTTGCGCCCTAAAGGAGGAGTTATTCAGATTCATTGCAGTGGGCGGCGGCTGCAAAACGCACCATTCTTCTTGTTTTGGCTCTGCAAAGCAGCCTTTTCAAGGGTTGGCTTGGGTGACAAAATGTCTTGTGTAGGCGTGGGTTTGTCTCCCTCTCGCTCTCTCTCCCTAAGATGTGTCCGGCATAGGCCAGGGTGCCACTCGAGGCCCAAACCAATTCTGGTTATCGCTTCTCGGCCTTTTGGCTAAGATCAAGTGTAGTATCTGTTCTTATCAGTTTAATATCTGATACGTCCCCTATCTGGGGACCATATATTAAATGGATTTTTAGAACAGGGAGATGGAAAAAGAGCTTGCTCTGTCCACTCCACGCATTGACCTGGTATTGCAGTACCTCCAGGAACGGTGCACCCCTTCTTAACCCAGTTTCCAAAAGCAGAACTCAATTCACCTGATTCATATTAGCCCGATTTAATGAATTGGAAGAAAGCATACGTCTTCATATGCACCTCAATTTGGCCCATTCACTTTTCACACTTCCTCCTTTTGTTTTTTATCTTTCACACTTTTGACTTTCTTTATTCATCCAAATAGCAAACTCATCACCACTCAACCTGACCAACTCGGCTATGTCCCCGTGCTGCAGTTCTCTGTCTTATCTAGATCATTTGCAATTGAATGGAATAGATCCCTTTTGGACAAAGTGGATTCACCTGCTGCTGCAGTGACCACAGGTGTGATAACATCTAGAATTGGCATCTGGTGCGATCTCTCCGCTTCCACTCCAAAGAAAGTTACCTGTTTATTCCTATCATGCATTGGTTTTTGGGGTTTTCTTTGAGTAATGATGATCTCTTTAGTAGTCTGTTGGCGCCCTCTCCTGGAGGAATAGTTTGCTTGCTCTTGGACATTCTAAAAGAGAGGTCATGATAGACATTGAGCTTCTGAGCTCAATTGGGGACAGTCATGGGTGATGAATGTTTGCAACCTACTGCGAAGCCTCATACCGCAATATAAGGAACGTCAAATACTAAGAAAGGGCGGCCTATGAAAGAATTACTACTTTCAATAAGTACACTTAAACGGCTAATTGGGAATAGAAAAACTGTAAAAAGCCCTCTGAGAAAGCCCCCCTCTAACCTTTGATAGTAAGCTTTTCTGTAGTCTGCCTGTTGATGTATTTTCCGTTTGAACTGTGCACAACATGAAGAGACGGAACACTGGCGGCTTGTCACAATGCCCCCCGATGACATCACAATAGCGCTGCTGCCTAGAAAACAAGCTGCGCAGAAGAAGTTGTTCTTTGGGTGGGAGGGTGGGCTAGTGGAAGGAGGGGGCAATCTCTTTTTTTCCCGGGTGGTAGGGGGATGACAGGAGAAGGGAAGCGGGTGGTGAGAAAGGTACAGAGGGCAGGGTTTGGGGGCTGGGAAGGAAAGGGAAAAGATTAGGGTTTGGGGATGATGAAAGGGCTTTCTACGGGTAAGGATGGCAAAGGGTGGCAGTGACGGAAAGTCAGGCAACCTGTCCTGTCCGTCTTTTTGTATCGTGAATTGGAAAGACTGCAAGGGGGAGGGGAGTTGCTTGCGCCCTAAAGGAGGAGTTATTCAGATTCATTGCAGTGGGCGGCGGCTGCAAAACGCACCATTCTTCTTGTTTTGGCTCTGCAAAGCAGCCTTTTCAAGGGTTGGCTTGGGTGACAAAATGTCTTGTGTAGGCGTGGGTTTGTCTCCCTCTCGCTCTCTCTCCCTAAGATGTGTCCGGCATAGGCCAGGGTGCCACTCGAGGCCCAAACCAATTCTGGTTATCGCTTCTCGGCCTTTTGGCTAAGATCAAGTGTAGTATCTGTTCTTATCAGTTTAATATCTGATACGTCCCCTATCTGGGGACCATATATTAAATGGATTTTTAGAACAGGGAGATGGAAAAAGAGCTTGCTCTGTCCACTCCACGCATTGACCTGGTATTGCAGTACCTCCAGGAACGGTGCACCCCTTCTTAACCCAGTTTCCAAAAGCAGAACTCAATTCACCTGATTCATATTAGCCCGATTTAATGAATTGGAAGAAAGCATACGTCTTCATATGCACCTCAATTTGGCCCATTCACTTTTCACACTTCCTCCTTTTGTTTTTTATCTTTCACACTTTTGACTTTCTTTATTCATCCAAATAGCAAACTCATCACCACTCAACCTGACCAACTCGGCTATGTCCCCGTGCTGCAGTTCTCTGTCTTATCTAGATCATTTGCAATTGAATGGAATAGATCCCTTTTGGACAAAGTGGATTCACCTGCTGCTGCAGTGACCACAGGTGTGATAACATCTAGAATTGGCATCTGGTGCGATCTCTCCGCTTCCACTCCAAAGAAAGTTACCTGTTTATTCCTATCATGCATTGGTTTTTGGGGTTTTCTTTGAGTAATGATGATCTCTTTAGTAGTCTGTTGGCGCCCTCTCCTGGAGGAATAGTTTGCTTGCTCTTGGACATTCTAAAAGAGAGGTCATGATAGACATTGAGCTTCTGAGCTCAATTGGGGACAGTCATGGGTGATGAATGTTTGCAACCTACTGCGAAGCCTCATACCGCAATATAAGGAACGTCAAATACTAAGAAAGGGCGGCCTATGAAAGAATTACTACTTTCAATAAGTACACTTAAACGGCTAATTGGGAATAGAAAAACTGTAAAAAGCCCTCTGAGAAAGCCCCCCTCTAACCTTTGATAGTAAGCTTTTCTGTAGTCTGCCTGTTGATGTATTTTCCGTTTGAACTGTGCACAACATGAAGAGACGGAACACTGGCGGCTTGTCACAATGCCCCCCGATGACATCACAATAGCGCTGCTGCCTAGAAAACAAGCTGCGCAGAAGAAGTTGTTCTTTGGGTGGGAGGGTGGGCTAGTGGAAGGAGGGGGCAATCTCTTTTTTTCCCGGGTGGTAGGGGGATGACAGGAGAAGGGAAGCGGGTGGTGAGAAAGGTACAGAGGGCAGGGTTTGGGGGCTGGGAAGGAAAGGGAAAAGATTAGGGTTTGGGGATGATGAAAGGGCTTTCTACGGGTAAGGATGGCAAAGGGTGGCAGTGACGGAAAGTCAGGCAACCTGTCCTGTCCGTCTTTTTGTATCGTGAATTGGAAAGACTGCAAGGGGGAGGGGAGTTGCTTGCGCCCTAAAGGAGGAGTTTTTCAGATTCATTGCAGTGGGCGGCGGCTGCAAAACGCACCATTCTTCTTGTTTTGGCTCTGCAAAGCAGCCTTTTCAAGGGTTGGCTTGGGTGACAAAATGTCTTGTGTAGGCGTGGGTTTGTCTCCCTCTCGCTCTCTCTCCCTAAGATGTGTCCGGCATAGGCCAGGGTGCCACTCGAGGCCCAAACCAATTCTGGTTATCGCTTCTCGGCCTTTTGGCTAAGATCAAGTGTAGTATCTGTTCTTATCAGTTTAATATCTGATACGTCCCCTATCTGGGGACCATATATTAAATGGATTTTTAGAACAGGGAGATGGAAAAAGAGCTTGCTCTGTCCACTCCACGCATTGACCTGGTATTGCAGTACCTCCAGGAACGGTGCACCCCTTCTTAACCCAGTTTCCAAAAGCAGAACTCAATTCACCTGATTCATATTAGCCCGATTTAATGAATTGGAAGAAAGCATACGTCTTCATATGCACCTCAATTTGGCCCATTCACTTTTCACACTTCCTCCTTTTGTTTTTTATCTTTCACACTTTTGACTTTCTTTATTCATCCAAATAGCAAACTCATCACCACTCAACCTGACCAACTCGGCTATGTCCCCGTGCTGCAGTTCTCTGTCTTATCTAGATCATTTGCAATTGAATGGAATAGATCCCTTTTGGACAAAGTGGATTCACCTGCTGCTGCAGTGACCACAGGTGTGATAACATCTAGAATTGGCATCTGGTGCGATCTCTCCGCTTCCACTCCAAAGAAAGTTACCTGTTTATTCCTATCATGCATTGGTTTTTGGGGTTTTCTTTGAGTAATGATGATCTCTTTAGTAGTCTGTTGGCGCCCTCTCCTGGAGGAATAGTTTGCTTGCTCTTGGACATTCTAAAAGAGAGGTCATGATAGACATTGAGCTTCTGAGCTCAATTGGGGACAGTCATGGGTGATGAATGTTTGCAACCTACTGCGAAGCCTCATACCGCAATATAAGGAACGTCAAATACTAAGAAAGGGCGGCCTATGAAAGAATTACTACTTTCAATAAGTACACTTAAACGGCTAATTGGGAATAGAAAAACTGTAAAAAGCCCTCTGAGAAAGCCCCCCTCTAACCTTTGATAGTAAGCTTTTCTGTAGTCTGCCTGTTGATGTATTTTCCGTTTGAACTGTGCACAACATGAAGAGACGGAACACTGGCGGCTTGTCACAATGCCCCCCGATGACATCACAATAGCGCTGCTGCCTAGAAAACAAGCTGCGCAGAAGAAGTTGTTCTTTGGGTGGGAGGGTGGGCTAGTGGAAGGAGGGGGCAATCTCTTTTTTTCCCGGGTGGTAGGGGGATGACAGGAGAAGGGAAGCGGGTGGTGAGAAAGGTACAGAGGGCAGGGTTTGGGGGCTGGGAAGGAAAGGGAAAAGATTAGGGTTTGGGGATGATGAAAGGGCTTTCTACGGGTAAGGATGGCAAAGGGTGGCAGTGACGGAAAGTCAGGCAACCTGTCCTGTCCGTCTTTTTGTATCGTGAATTGGAAAGACTGCAAGGGGGAGGGGAGTTGCTTGCGCCCTAAAGGAGGAGTTATTCAGATTCATTGCAGTGGGCGGCGGCTGCAAAACGCACCATTCTTCTTGTTTTGGCTCTGCAAAGCAGCCTTTTCAAGGGTTGGCTTGGGTGACAAAATGTCTTGTGTAGGCGTGGGTTTGTCTCCCTCTCGCTCTCTCTCCCTAAGATGTGTCCGGCATAGGCCAGGGTGCCACTCGAGGCCCAAACCAATTCTGGTTATCGCTTCTCGGCCTTTTGGCTAAGATCAAGTGTAGTATCTGTTCTTATCAGTTTAATATCTGATACGTCCCCTATCTGGGGACCATATATTAAATGGATTTTTAGAACAGGGAGATGGAAAAAGAGCTTGCTCTGTCCACTCCACGCATTGACCTGGTATTGCAGTACCTCCAGGAACGGTGCACCCCTTCTTAACCCAGTTTCCAAAAGCAGAACTCAATTCACCTGATTCATATTAGCCCGATTTAATGAATTGGAAGAAAGCATACGTCTTCATATGCACCTCAATTTGGCCCATTCACTTTTCACACTTCCTCCTTTTGTTTTTTATCTTTCACACTTTTGACTTTCTTTATTCATCCAAATAGCAAACTCATCACCACTCAACCTGACCAACTCGGCTATGTCCCCGTGCTGCAGTTCTCTGTCTTATCTAGATCATTTGCAATTGAATGGAATAGATCCCTTTTGGACAAAGTGGATTCACCTGCTGCTGCAGTGACCACAGGTGTGATAACATCTAGAATTGGCATCTGGTGCGATCTCTCCGCTTCCACTCCAAAGAAAGTTACCTGTTTATTCCTATCATGCATTGGTTTTTGGGGTTTTCTTTGAGTAATGATGATCTCTTTAGTAGTCTGTTGGCGCCCTCTCCTGGAGGAATAGTTTGCTTGCTCTTGGACATTCTAAAAGAGAGGTCATGATAGACATTGAGCTTCTGAGCTCAATTGGGGACAGTCATGGGTGATGAATGTTTGCAACCTACTGCGAAGCCTCATACCGCAATATAAGGAACGTCAAATACTAAGAAAGGGCGGCCTATGAAAGAATTACTACTTTCAATAAGTACACTTAAACGGCTAATTGGGAATAGAAAAACTGTAAAAAGCCCTCTGAGAAAGCCCCCCTCTAACCTTTGATAGTAAGCTTTTCTGTAGTCTGCCTGTTGATGTATTTTCCGTTTGAACTGTGCACAACATGAAGAGACGGAACACTGGCGGCTTGTCACAATGCCCCCCGATGACATCACAATAGCGCTGCTGCCTAGAAAACAAGCTGCGCAGAAGAAGTTGTTCTTTGGGTGGGAGGGTGGGCTAGTGGAAGGAGGGGGCAATCTCTTTTTTTCCCGGGTGGTAGGGGGATGACAGGAGAAGGGAAGCGGGTGGTGAGAAAGGTACAGAGGGCAGGGTTTGGGGGCTGGGAAGGAAAGGGAAAAGATTAGGGTTTGGGGATGATGAAAGGGCTTTCTACGGGTAAGGATGGCAAAGGGTGGCAGTGACGGAAAGTCAGGCAACCTGTCCTGTCCGTCTTTTTGTATCGTGAATTGGAAAGACTGCAAGGGGGAGGGGAGTTGCTTGCGCCCTAAAGGAGGAGTTATTCAGATTCATTGCAGTGGGCGGCGGCTGCAAAACGCACCATTCTTCTTGTTTTGGCTCTGCAAAGCAGCCTTTTCAAGGGTTGGCTTGGGTGACAAAATGTCTTGTGTAGGCGTGGGTTTGTCTCCCTCTCGCTCTCTCTCCCTAAGATGTGTCCGGCATAGGCCAGGGTGCCACTCGAGGCCCAAACCAATTCTGGTTATCGCTTCTCGGCCTTTTGGCTAAGATCAAGTGTAGTATCTGTTCTTATCAGTTTAATATCTGATACGTCCCCTATCTGGGGACCATATATTAAATGGATTTTTAGAACAGGGAGATGGAAAAAGAGCTTGCTCTGTCCACTCCACGCATTGACCTGGTATTGCAGTACCTCCAGGAACGGTGCACCCCTTCTTAACCCAGTTTCCAAAAGCAGAACTCAATTCACCTGATTCATATTAGCCCGATTTAATGAATTGGAAGAAAGCATACGTCTTCATATGCACCTCAATTTGGCCCATTCACTTTTCACACTTCCTCCTTTTGTTTTTTATCTTTCACACTTTTGACTTTCTTTATTCATCCAAATAGCAAACTCATCACCACTCAACCTGACCAACTCGGCTATGTCCCCGTGCTGCAGTTCTCTGTCTTATCTAGATCATTTGCAATTGAATGGAATAGATCCCTTTTGGACAAAGTGGATTCACCTGCTGCTGCAGTGACCACAGGTGTGATAACATCTAGAATTGGCATCTGGTGCGATCTCTCCGCTTCCACTCCAAAGAAAGTTACCTGTTTATTCCTATCATGCATTGGTTTTTGGGGTTTTCTTTGAGTAATGATGATCTCTTTAGTAGTCTGTTGGCGCCCTCTCCTGGAGGAATAGTTTGCTTGCTCTTGGACATTCTAAAAGAGAGGTCATGATAGACATTGAGCTTCTGAGCTCAATTGGGGACAGTCATGGGTGATGAATGTTTGCAACCTACTGCGAAGCCTCATACCGCAATATAAGGAACGTCAAATACTAAGAAAGGGCGGCCTATGAAAGAATTACTACTTTCAATAAGTACACTTAAACGGCTAATTGGGAATAGAAAAACTGTAAAAAGCCCTCTGAGAAAGCCCCCCTCTAACCTTTGATAGTAAGCTTTTCTGTAGTCTGCCTGTTGATGTATTTTCCGTTTGAACTGTGCACAACATGAAGAGACGGAACACTGGCGGCTTGTCACAATGCCCCCCGATGACATCACAATAGCGCTGCTGCCTAGAAAACAAGCTGCGCAGAAGAAGTTGTTCTTTGGGTGGGAGGGTGGGCTAGTGGAAGGAGGGGGCAATCTCTTTTTTTCCCGGGTGGTAGGGGGATGACAGGAGAAGGGAAGCGGGTGGTGAGAAAGGTACAGAGGGCAGGGTTTGGGGGCTGGGAAGGAAAGGGAAAAGATTAGGGTTTGGGGATGATGAAAGGGCTTTCTACGGGTAAGGATGGCAAAGGGTGGCAGTGACGGAAAGTCAGGCAACCTGTCCTGTCCGTCTTTTTGTATCGTGAATTGGAAAGACTGCAAGGGGGAGGGGAGTTGCTTGCGCCCTAAAGGAGGAGTTATTCAGATTCATTGCAGTGGGCGGCGGCTGCAAAACGCACCATTCTTCTTGTTTTGGCTCTGCAAAGCAGCCTTTTCAAGGGTTGGCTTGGGTGACAAAATGTCTTGTGTAGGCGTGGGTTTGTCTCCCTCTCGCTCTCTCTCCCTAAGATGTGTCCGGCATAGGCCAGGGTGCCACTCGAGGCCCAAACCAATTCTGGTTATCGCTTCTCGGCCTTTTGGCTAAGATCAAGTGTAGTATCTGTTCTTATCAGTTTAATATCTGATACGTCCCCTATCTGGGGACCATATATTAAATGGATTTTTAGAACAGGGAGATGGAAAAAGAGCTTGCTCTGTCCACTCCACGCATTGACCTGGTATTGCAGTACCTCCAGGAACGGTGCACCCCTTCTTAACCCAGTTTCCAAAAGCAGAACTCAATTCACCTGATTCATATTAGCCCGATTTAATGAATTGGAAGAAAGCATACGTCTTCATATGCACCTCAATTTGGCCCATTCACTTTTCACACTTCCTCCTTTTGTTTTTTATCTTTCACACTTTTGACTTTCTTTATTCATCCAAATAGCAAACTAATCACCACTCAACCTGACCAACTCGGCTATGTCCCCGTGCTGCAGTTCTCTGTCTTATCTAGATCATTTGCAATTGAATGGAATAGATCCCTTTTGGACAAAGTGGATTCACCTGCTGCTGCAGTGACCACAGGTGTGATAACATCTAGAATTGGCATCTGGTGCGATCTCTCCGCTTCCACTCCAAAGAAAGTTACCTGTTTATTCCTATCATGCATTGGTTTTTGGGGTTTTCTTTGAGTAATGATGATCTCTTTAGTAGTCTGTTGGCGCCCTCTCCTGGAGGAATAGTTTGCTTGCTCTTGGACATTCTAAAAGAGAGGTCATGATAGACATTGAGCTTCTGAGCTCAATTGGGGACAGTCATGGGTGATGAATGTTTGCAACCTACTGCGAAGCCTCATACCGCAATATAAGGAACGTCAAATACTAAGAAAGGGCGGCCTATGAAAGAATTACTACTTTCAATAAGTACACTTAAACGGCTAATTGGGAATAGAAAAACTGTAAAAAGCCCTCTGAGAAAGCCCCCCTCTAACCTTTGATAGTAAGCTTTTCTGTAGTCTGCCTGTTGATGTATTTTCCGTTTGAACTGTGCACAACATGAAGAGACGGAACACTGGCGGCTTGTCACAATGCCCCCCGATGACATCACAATAGCGCTGCTGCCTAGAAAACAAGCTGCGCAGAAGAAGTTGTTCTTTGGGTGGGAGGGTGGGCTAGTGGAAGGAGGGGGCAATCTCTTTTTTTCCCGGGTGGTAGGGGGATGACAGGAGAAGGGAAGCGGGTGGTGAGAAAGGTACAGAGGGCAGGGTTTGGGGGCTGGGAAGGAAAGGGAAAAGATTAGGGTTTGGGGATGATGAAAGGGCTTTCTACGGGTAAGGATGGCAAAGGGTGGCAGTGACGGAAAGTCAGGCAACCTGTCCTGTCCGTCTTTTTGTATCGTGAATTGGAAAGACTGCAAGGGGGAGGGGAGTTGCTTGCGCCCTAAAGGAGGAGTTATTCAGATTCATTGCAGTGGGCGGCGGCTGCAAAACGCACCATTCTTCTTGTTTTGGCTCTGCAAAGCAGCCTTTTCAAGGGTTGGCTTGGGTGACAAAATGTCTTGTGTAGGCGTGGGTTTGTCTCCCTCTCGCTCTCTCTCCCTAAGATGTGTCCGGCATAGGCCAGGGTGCCACTCGAGGCCCAAACCAATTCTGGTTATCGCTTCTCGGCCTTTTGGCTAAGATCAAGTGTAGTATCTGTTCTTATCAGTTTAATATCTGATACGTCCCCTATCTGGGGACCATATATTAAATGGATTTTTAGAACAGGGAGATGGAAAAAGAGCTTGCTCTGTCCACTCCACGCATTGACCTGGTATTGCAGTACCTCCAGGAACGGTGCACCCCTTCTTAACCCAGTTTCCAAAAGCAGAACTCAATTCACCTGATTCATATTAGCCCGATTTAATGAATTGGAAGAAAGCATACGTCTTCATATGCACCTCAATTTGGCCCATTCACTTTTCACACTTCCTCCTTTTGTTTTTTATCTTTCACACTTTTGACTTTCTTTATTCATCCAAATAGCAAACTCATCACCACTCAACCTGACCAACTCGGCTATGTCCCCGTGCTGCAGTTCTCTGTCTTATCTAGATCATTTGCAATTGAATGGAATAGATCCCTTTTGGACAAAGTGGATTCACCTGCTGCTGCAGTGACCACAGGTGTGATAACATCTAGAATTGGCATCTGGTGCGATCTCTCCGCTTCCACTCCAAAGAAAGTTACCTGTTTATTCCTATCATGCATTGGTTTTTGGGGTTTTCTTTGAGTAATGATGATCTCTTTAGTAGTCTGTTGGCGCCCTCTCCTGGAGGAATAGTTTGCTTGCTCTTGGACATTCTAAAAGAGAGGTCATGATAGACATTGAGCTTCTGAGCTCAATTGGGGACAGTCATGGGTGATGAATGTTTGCAACCTACTGCGAAGCCTCATACCGCAATATAAGGAACGTCAAATACTAAGAAAGGGCGGCCTATGAAAGAATTACTACTTTCAATAAGTACACTTAAACGGCTAATTGGGAATAGAAAAACTGTAAAAAGCCCTCTGAGAAAGCCCCCCTCTAACCTTTGATAGTAAGCTTTTCTGTAGTCTGCCTGTTGATGTATTTTCCGTTTGAACTGTGCACAACATGAAGAGACGGAACACTGGCGGCTTGTCACAATGCCCCCCGATGACATCACAATAGCGCTGCTGCCTAGAAAACAAGCTGCGCAGAAGAAGTTGTTCTTTGGGTGGGAGGGTGGGCTAGTGGAAGGAGGGGGCAATCTCTTTTTTTCCCGGGTGGTAGGGGGATGACAGGAGAAGGGAAGCGGGTGGTGAGAAAGGTACAGAGGGCAGGGTTTGGGGGCTGGGAAGGAAAGGGAAAAGATTAGGGTTTGGGGATGATGAAAGGGCTTTCTACGGGTAAGGATGGCAAAGGGTGGCAGTGACGGAAAGTCAGGCAACCTGTCCTGTCCGTCTTTTTGTATCGTGAATTGGAAAGACTGCAAGGGGGAGGGGAGTTGCTTGCGCCCTAAAGGAGGAGTTATTCAGATTCATTGCAGTGGGCGGCGGCTGCAAAACGCACCATTCTTCTTGTTTTGGCTCTGCAAAGCAGCCTTTTCAAGGGTTGGCTTGGGTGACAAAATGTCTTGTGTAGGCGTGGGTTTGTCTCCCTCTCGCTCTCTCTCCCTAAGATGTGTCCGGCATAGGCCAGGGTGCCACTCGAGGCCCAAACCAATTCTGGTTATCGCTTCTCGGCCTTTTGGCTAAGATCAAGTGTAGTATCTGTTCTTATCAGTTTAATATCTGATACGTCCCCTATCTGGGGACCATATATTAAATGGATTTTTAGAACAGGGAGATGGAAAAAGAGCTTGCTCTGTCCACTCCACGCATTGACCTGGTATTGCAGTACCTCCAGGAACGGTGCACCCCTTCTTAACCCAGTTTCCAAAAGCAGAACTCAATTCACCTGATTCATATTAGCCCGATTTAATGAATTGGAAGAAAGCATACGTCTTCATATGCACCTCAATTTGGCCCATTCACTTTTCACACTTCCTCCTTTTGTTTTTTATCTTTCACACTTTTGACTTTCTTTATTCATCCAAATAGCAAACTCATCACCACTCAACCTGACCAACTCGGCTATGTCCCCGTGCTGCAGTTCTCTGTCTTATCTAGATCATTTGCAATTGAATGGAATAGATCCCTTTTGGACAAAGTGGATTCACCTGCTGCTGCAGTGACCACAGGTGTGATAACATCTAGAATTGGCATCTGGTGCGATCTCTCCGCTTCCACTCCAAAGAAAGTTACCTGTTTATTCCTATCATGCATTGGTTTTTGGGGTTTTCTTTGAGTAATGATGATCTCTTTAGTAGTCTGTTGGCGCCCTCTCCTGGAGGAATAGTTTGCTTGCTCTTGGACATTCTAAAAGAGAGGTCATGATAGACATTGAGCTTCTGAGCTCAATTGGGGACAGTCATGGGTGATGAATGTTTGCAACCTACTGCGAAGCCTCATACCGCAATATAAGGAACGTCAAATACTAAGAAAGGGCGGCCTATGAAAGAATTACTACTTTCAATAAGTACACTTAAACGGCTAATTGGGAATAGAAAAACTGTAAAAAGCCCTCTGAGAAAGCCCCCCTCTAACCTTTGATAGTAAGCTTTTCTGTAGTCTGCCTGTTGATGTATTTTCCGTTTGAACTGTGCACAACATGAAGAGACGGAACACTGGCGGCTTGTCACAATGCCCCCCGATGACATCACAATAGCGCTGCTGCCTAGAAAACAAGCTGCGCAGAAGAAGTTGTTCTTTGGGTGGGAGGGTGGGCTAGTGGAAGGAGGGGGCAATCTCTTTTTTTCCCGGGTGGTAGGGGGATGACAGGAGAAGGGAAGCGGGTGGTGAGAAAGGTACAGAGGGCAGGGTTTGGGGGCTGGGAAGGAAAGGGAAAAGATTAGGGTTTGGGGATGATGAAAGGGCTTTCTACGGGTAAGGATGGCAAAGGGTGGCAGTGACGGAAAGTCAGGCAACCTGTCCTGTCCGTCTTTTTGTATCGTGAATTGGAAAGACTGCAAGGGGGAGGGGAGTTGCTTGCGCCCTAAAGGAGGAGTTATTCAGATTCATTGCAGTGGGCGGCGGCTGCAAAACGCACCATTCTTCTTGTTTTGGCTCTGCAAAGCAGCCTTTTCAAGGGTTGGCTTGGGTGACAAAATGTCTTGTGTAGGCGTGGGTTTGTCTCCCTCTCGCTCTCTCTCCCTAAGATGTGTCCGGCATAGGCCAGGGTGCCACTCGAGGCCCAAACCAATTCTGGTTATCGCTTCTCGGCCTTTTGGCTAAGATCAAGTGTAGTATCTGTTCTTATCAGTTTAATATCTGATACGTCCCCTATCTGGGGACCATATATTAAATGGATTTTTAGAACAGGGAGATGGAAAAAGAGCTTGCTCTGTCCACTCCACGCATTGACCTGGTATTGCAGTACCTCCAGGAACGGTGCACCCCTTCTTAACCCAGTTTCCAAAAGCAGAACTCAATTCACCTGATTCATATTAGCCCGATTTAATGAATTGGAAGAAAGCATACGTCTTCATATGCACCTCAATTTGGCCCATTCACTTTTCACACTTCCTCCTTTTGTTTTTTATCTTTCACACTTTTGACTTTCTTTATTCATCCAAATAGCAAACTCATCACCACTCAACCTGACCAACTCGGCTATGTCCCCGTGCTGCAGTTCTCTGTCTTATCTAGATCATTTGCAATTGAATGGAATAGATCCCTTTTGGACAAAGTGGATTCACCTGCTGCTGCAGTGACCACAGGTGTGATAACATCTAGAATTGGCATCTGGTGCGATCTCTCCGCTTCCACTCCAAAGAAAGTTACCTGTTTATTCCTATCATGCATTGGTTTTTGGGGTTTTCTTTGAGTAATGATGATCTCTTTAGTAGTCTGTTGGCGCCCTCTCCTGGAGGAATAGTTTGCTTGCTCTTGGACATTCTAAAAGAGAGGTCATGATAGACATTGAGCTTCTGAGCTCAATTGGGGACAGTCATGGGTGATGAATGTTTGCAACCTACTGCGAAGCCTCATACCGCAATATAAGGAACGTCAAATACTAAGAAAGGGCGGCCTATGAAAGAATTACTACTTTCAATAAGTACACTTAAACGGCTAATTGGGAATAGAAAAACTGTAAAAAGCCCTCTGAGAAAGCCCCCCTCTAACCTTTGATAGTAAGCTTTTCTGTAGTCTGCCTGTTGATGTATTTTCCGTTTGAACTGTGCACAACATGAAGAGACGGAACACTGGCGGCTTGTCACAATGCCCCCCGATGACATCACAATAGCGCTGCTGCCTAGAAAACAAGCTGCGCAGAAGAAGTTGTTCTTTGGGTGGGAGGGTGGGCTAGTGGAAGGAGGGGGCAATCTCTTTTTTTCCCGGGTGGTAGGGGGATGACAGGAGAAGGGAAGCGGGTGGTGAGAAAGGTACAGAGGGCAGGGTTTGGGGGCTGGGAAGGAAAGGGAAAAGATTAGGGTTTGGGGATGATGAAAGGGCTTTCTACGGGTAAGGATGGCAAAGGGTGGCAGTGACGGAAAGTCAGGCAACCTGTCCTGTCCGTCTTTTTGTATCGTGAATTGGAAAGACTGCAAGGGGGAGGGGAGTTGCTTGCGCCCTAAAGGAGGAGTTATTCAGATTCATTGCAGTGGGCGGCGGCTGCAAAACGCACCATTCTTCTTGTTTTGGCTCTGCAAAGCAGCCTTTTCAAGGGTTGGCTTGGGTGACAAAATGTCTTGTGTAGGCGTGGGTTTGTCTCCCTCTCGCTCTCTCTCCCTAAGATGTGTCCGGCATAGGCCAGGGTGCCACTCGAGGCCCAAACCAATTCTGGTTATCGCTTCTCGGCCTTTTGGCTAAGATCAAGTGTAGTATCTGTTCTTATCAGTTTAATATCTGATACGTCCCCTATCTGGGGACCATATATTAAATGGATTTTTAGAACAGGGAGATGGAAAAAGAGCTTGCTCTGTCCACTCCACGCATTGACCTGGTATTGCAGTACCTCCAGGAACGGTGCACCCCTTCTTAACCCAGTTTCCAAAAGCAGAACTCAATTCACCTGATTCATATTAGCCCGATTTAATGAATTGGAAGAAAGCATACGTCTTCATATGCACCTCAATTTGGCCCATTCACTTTTCACACTTCCTCCTTTTGTTTTTTATCTTTCACACTTTTGACTTTCTTTATTCATCCAAATAGCAAACTCATCACCACTCAACCTGACCAACTCGGCTATGTCCCCGTGCTGCAGTTCTCTGTCTTATCTAGATCATTTGCAATTGAATGGAATAGATCCCTTTTGGACAAAGTGGATTCACCTGCTGCTGCAGTGACCACAGGTGTGATAACATCTAGAATTGGCATCTGGTGCGATCTCTCCGCTTCCACTCCAAAGAAAGTTACCTGTTTATTCCTATCATGCATTGGTTTTTGGGGTTTTCTTTGAGTAATGATGATCTCTTTAGTAGTCTGTTGGCGCCCTCTCCTGGAGGAATAGTTTGCTTGCTCTTGGACATTCTAAAAGAGAGGTCATGATAGACATTGAGCTTCTGAGCTCAATTGGGGACAGTCATGGGTGATGAATGTTTGCAACCTACTGCGAAGCCTCATACCGCAATATAAGGAACGTCAAATACTAAGAAAGGGCGGCCTATGAAAGAATTACTACTTTCAATAAGTACACTTAAACGGCTAATTGGGAATAGAAAAACTGTAAAAAGCCCTCTGAGAAAGCCCCCCTCTAACCTTTGATAGTAAGCTTTTCTGTAGTCTGCCTGTTGATGTATTTTCCGTTTGAACTGTGCACAACATGAAGAGACGGAACACTGGCGGCTTGTCACAATGCCCCCCGATGACATCACAATAGCGCTGCTGCCTAGAAAACAAGCTGCGCAGAAGAAGTTGTTCTTTGGGTGGGAGGGTGGGCTAGTGGAAGGAGGGGGCAATCTCTTTTTTTCCCGGGTGGTAGGGGGATGACAGGAGAAGGGAAGCGGGTGGTGAGAAAGGTACAGAGGGCAGGGTTTGGGGGCTGGGAAGGAAAGGGAAAAGATTAGGGTTTGGGGATGATGAAAGGGCTTTCTACGGGTAAGGATGGCAAAGGGTGGCAGTGACGGAAAGTCAGGCAACCTGTCCTGTCCGTCTTTTTGTATCGTGAATTGGAAAGACTGCAAGGGGGAGGGGAGTTGCTTGCGCCCTAAAGGAGGAGTTATTCAGATTCATTGCAGTGGGCGGCGGCTGCAAAACGCACCATTCTTCTTGTTTTGGCTCTGCAAAGCAGCCTTTTCAAGGGTTGGCTTGGGTGACAAAATGTCTTGTGTAGGCGTGGGTTTGTCTCCCTCTCGCTCTCTCTCCCTAAGATGTGTCCGGCATAGGCCAGGGTGCCACTCGAGGCCCAAACCAATTCTGGTTATCGCTTCTCGGCCTTTTGGCTAAGATCAAGTGTAGTATCTGTTCTTATCAGTTTAATATCTGATACGTCCCCTATCTGGGGACCATATATTAAATGGATTTTTAGAACAGGGAGATGGAAAAAGAGCTTGCTCTGTCCACTCCACGCATTGACCTGGTATTGCAGTACCTCCAGGAACGGTGCACCCCTTCTTAACCCAGTTTCCAAAAGCAGAACTCAATTCACCTGATTCATATTAGCCCGATTTAATGAATTGGAAGAAAGCATACGTCTTCATATGCACCTCAATTTGGCCCATTCACTTTTCACACTTCCTCCTTTTGTTTTTTATCTTTCACACTTTTGACTTTCTTTATTCATCCAAATAGCAAACTCATCACCACTCAACCTGACCAACTCGGCTATGTCCCCGTGCTGCAGTTCTCTGTCTTATCTAGATCATTTGCAATTGAATGGAATAGATCCCTTTTGGACAAAGTGGATTCACCTGCTGCTGCAGTGACCACAGGTGTGATAACATCTAGAATTGGCATCTGGTGCGATCTCTCCGCTTCCACTCCAAAGAAAGTTACCTGTTTATTCCTATCATGCATTGGTTTTTGGGGTTTTCTTTGAGTAATGATGATCTCTTTAGTAGTCTGTTGGCGCCCTCTCCTGGAGGAATAGTTTGCTTGCTCTTGGACATTCTAAAAGAGAGGTCATGATAGACATTGAGCTTCTGAGCTCAATTGGGGACAGTCATGGGTGATGAATGTTTGCAACCTACTGCGAAGCCTCATACCGCAATATAAGGAACGTCAAATACTAAGAAAGGGCGGCCTATGAAAGAATTACTACTTTCAATAAGTACACTTAAACGGCTAATTGGGAATAGAAAAACTGTAAAAAGCCCTCTGAGAAAGCCCCCCTCTAACCTTTGATAGTAAGCTTTTCTGTAGTCTGCCTGTTGATGTATTTTCCGTTTGAACTGTGCACAACATGAAGAGACGGAACACTGGCGGCTTGTCACAATGCCCCCCGATGACATCACAATAGCGCTGCTGCCTAGAAAACAAGCTGCGCAGAAGAAGTTGTTCTTTGGGTGGGAGGGTGGGCTAGTGGAAGGAGGGGGCAATCTCTTTTTTTCCCGGGTGGTAGGGGGATGACAGGAGAAGGGAAGCGGGTGGTGAGAAAGGTACAGAGGGCAGGGTTTGGGGGCTGGGAAGGAAAGGGAAAAGATTAGGGTTTGGGGATGATGAAAGGGCTTTCTACGGGTAAGGATGGCAAAGGGTGGCAGTGACGGAAAGTCAGGCAACCTGTCCTGTCCGTCTTTTTGTATCGTGAATTGGAAAGACTGCAAGGGGGAGGGGAGTTGCTTGCGCCCTAAAGGAGGAGTTATTCAGATTCATTGCAGTGGGCGGCGGCTGCAAAACGCACCATTCTTCTTGTTTTGGCTCTGCAAAGCAGCCTTTTCAAGGGTTGGCTTGGGTGACAAAATGTCTTGTGTAGGCGTGGGTTTGTCTCCCTCTCGCTCTCTCTCCCTAAGATGTGTCCGGCATAGGCCAGGGTGCCACTCGAGGCCCAAACCAATTCTGGTTATCGCTTCTCGGCCTTTTGGCTAAGATCAAGTGTAGTATCTGTTCTTATCAGTTTAATATCTGATACGTCCCCTATCTGGGGACCATATATTAAATGGATTTTTAGAACAGGGAGATGGAAAAAGAGCTTGCTCTGTCCACTCCACGCATTGACCTGGTATTGCAGTACCTCCAGGAACGGTGCACCCCTTCTTAACCCAGTTTCCAAAAGCAGAACTCAATTCACCTGATTCATATTAGCCCGATTTAATGAATTGGAAGAAAGCATACGTCTTCATATGCACCTCAATTTGGCCCATTCACTTTTCACACTTCCTCCTTTTGTTTTTTATCTTTCACACTTTTGACTTTCTTTATTCATCCAAATAGCAAACTCATCACCACTCAACCTGACCAACTCGGCTATGTCCCCGTGCTGCAGTTCTCTGTCTTATCTAGATCATTTGCAATTGAATGGAATAGATCCCTTTTGGACAAAGTGGATTCACCTGCTGCTGCAGTGACCACAGGTGTGATAACATCTAGAATTGGCATCTGGTGCGATCTCTCCGCTTCCACTCCAAAGAAAGTTACCTGTTTATTCCTATCATGCATTGGTTTTTGGGGTTTTCTTTGAGTAATGATGATCTCTTTAGTAGTCTGTTGGCGCCCTCTCCTGGAGGAATAGTTTGCTTGCTCTTGGACATTCTAAAAGAGAGGTCATGATAGACATTGAGCTTCTGAGCTCAATTGGGGACAGTCATGGGTGATGAATGTTTGCAACCTACTGCGAAGCCTCATACCGCAATATAAGGAACGTCAAATACTAAGAAAGGGCGGCCTATGAAAGAATTACTACTTTCAATAAGTACACTTAAACGGCTAATTGGGAATAGAAAAACTGTAAAAAGCCCTCTGAGAAAGCCCCCCTCTAACCTTTGATAGTAAGCTTTTCTGTAGTCTGCCTGTTGATGTATTTTCCGTTTGAACTGTGCACAACATGAAGAGACGGAACACTGGCGGCTTGTCACAATATGCCCCCCGATGACATCACAATAGCGCTGCTGCCTAGAAAACAAGCTGCGCAGAAGAAGTTGTTCTTTGGGTGGGAGGGTGGGCTAGTGGAAGGAGGGGGCAATCTCTTTTTTTCCCGGGTGGTAGGGGGATGACAGGAGAAGGGAAGCGGGTGGTGAGAAAGGTACAGAGGGCAGGGTTTGGGGGCTGGGAAGGAAAGGGAAAAGATTAGGGTTTGGGGATGATGAAAGGGCTTTCTACGGGTAAGGATGGCAAAGGGTGGCAGTGACGGAAAGTCAGGCAACCTGTCCTGTCCGTCTTTTTGTATCGTGAATTGGAAAGACTGCAAGGGGGAGGGGAGTTGCTTGCGCCCTAAAGGAGGAGTTATTCAGATTCATTGCAGTGGGCGGCGGCTGCAAAACGCACCATTCTTCTTGTTTTGGCTCTGCAAAGCAGCCTTTTCAAGGGTTGGCTTGGGTGACAAAATGTCTTGTGTAGGCGTGGGTTTGTCTCCCTCTCGCTCTCTCTCCCTAAGATGTGTCCGGCATAGGCCAGGGTGCCACTCGAGGCCCAAACCAATTCTGGTTATCGCTTCTCGGCCTTTTGGCTAAGATCAAGTGTAGTATCTGTTCTTATCAGTTTAATATCTGATACGTCCCCTATCTGGGGACCATATATTAAATGGATTTTTAGAACAGGGAGATGGAAAAAGAGCTTGCTCTGTCCACTCCACGCATTGACCTGGTATTGCAGTACCTCCAGGAACGGTGCACCCCTTCTTAACCCAGTTTCCAAAAGCAGAACTCAATTCACCTGATTCATATTAGCCCGATTTAATGAATTGGAAGAAAGCATACGTCTTCATATGCACTCAATTTGGCCCATTCACTTTTCACACTTCCTCCTTTTGTTTTTTATCTTTCACACTTTTGACTTTCTTTATTCATCCAAATAGCAAACTCATCACCACTCAACCTGACCAACTCGGCTATGTCCCCGTGCTGCAGTTCTCTGTCTTATCTAGATCATTTGCAATTGAATGGAATAGATCCCTTTTGGACAAAGTGGATTCACCTGCTGCTGCAGTGACCACAGGTGTGATAACATCTAGAATTGGCATCTGGTGCGATCTCTCCGCTTCCACTCCAAAGAAAGTTACCTGTTTATTCCTATCATGCATTGGTTTTTGGGGTTTTCTTTGAGTAATGATGATCTCTTTAGTAGTCTGTTGGCGCCCTCTCCTGGAGGAATAGTTTGCTTGCTCTTGGACATTCTAAAAGAGAGGTCATGATAGACATTGAGCTTCTGAGCTCAATTGGGGACAGTCATGGGTGATGAATGTTTGCAACCTACTGCGAAGCCTCATACCGCAATATAAGGAACGTCAAATACTAAGAAAGGGCGGCCTATGAAAGAATTACTACTTTCAATAAGTACACTTAAACGGCTAATTGGGAATAGAAAAACTGTAAAAAGCCCTCTGAGAAAGCCCCCCTCTAACCTTTGATAGTAAGCTTTTCTGTAGTCTGCCTGTTGATGTATTTTCCGTTTGAACTGTGCACAACATGAAGAGACGGAACACTGGCGGCTTGTCACAATGCCCCCCGATGACATCACAATAGCGCTGCTGCCTAGAAAACAAGCTGCGCAGAAGAAGTTGTTCTTTGGGTGGGAGGGTGGGCTAGTGGAAGGAGGGGGCAATCTCTTTTTTTCCCGGGTGGTAGGGGGATGACAGGAGAAGGGAAGCGGGTGGTGAGAAAGGTACAGAGGGCAGGGTTTGGGGGCTGGGAAGGAAAGGGAAAAGATTAGGGTTTGGGGATGATGAAAGGGCTTTCTACGGGTAAGGATGGCAAAGGGTGGCAGTGACGGAAAGTCAGGCAACCTGTCCTGTCCGTCTTTTTGTATCGTGAATTGGAAAGACTGCAAGGGGGAGGGGAGTTGCTTGCGCCCTAAAGGAGGAGTTATTCAGATTCATTGCAGTGGGCGGCGGCTGCAAAACGCACCATTCTTCTTGTTTTGGCTCTGCAAAGCAGCCTTTTCAAGGGTTGGCTTGGGTGACAAAATGTCTTGTGTAGGCGTGGGTTTGTCTCCCTCTCGCTCTCTCTCCCTAAGATGTGTCCGGCATAGGCCAGGGTGCCACTCGAGGCCCAAACCAATTCTGGTTATCGCTTCTCGGCCTTTTGGCTAAGATCAAGTGTAGTATCTGTTCTTATCAGTTTAATATCTGATACGTCCCCTATCTGGGGACCATATATTAAATGGATTTTTAGAACAGGGAGATGGAAAAAGAGCTTGCTCTGTCCACTCCACGCATTGACCTGGTATTGCAGTACCTCCAGGAACGGTGCACCCCTTCTTAACCCAGTTTCCAAAAGCAGAACTCAATTCACCTGATTCATATTAGCCCGATTTAATGAATTGGAAGAAAGCATACGTCTTCATATGCACCTCAATTTGGCCCATTCACTTTTCACACTTCCTCCTTTTGTTTTTTATCTTTCACACTTTTGACTTTCTTTATTCATCCAAATAGCAAACTCATCACCACTCAACCTGACCAACTCGGCTATGTCCCCGTGCTGCAGTTCTCTGTCTTATCTAGATCATTTGCAATTGAATGGAATAGATCCCTTTTGGACAAAGTGGATTCACCTGCTGCTGCAGTGACCACAGGTGTGATAACATCTAGAATTGGCATCTGGTGCGATCTCTCCGCTTCCACTCCAAAGAAAGTTACCTGTTTATTCCTATCATGCATTGGTTTTTGGGGTTTTCTTTGAGTAATGATGATCTCTTTAGTAGTCTGTTGGCGCCCTCTCCTGGAGGAATAGTTTGCTTGCTCTTGGACATTCTAAAAGAGAGGTCATGATAGACATTGAGCTTCTGAGCTCAATTGGGGACAGTCATGGGTGATGAATGTTTGCAACCTACTGCGAAGCCTCATACCGCAATATAAGGAACGTCAAATACTAAGAAAGGGCGGCCTATGAAAGAATTACTACTTTCAATAAGTACACTTAAACGGCTAATTGGGAATAGAAAAACTGTAAAAAGCCCTCTGAGAAAGCCCCCCTCTAACCTTTGATAGTAAGCTTTTCTGTAGTCTGCCTGTTGATGTATTTTCCGTTTGAACTGTGCACAACATGAAGAGACGGAACACTGGCGGCTTGTCACAATGCCCCCCGATGACATCACAATAGCGCTGCTGCCTAGAAAACAAGCTGCGCAGAAGAAGTTGTTCTTTGGGTGGGAGGGTGGGCTAGTGGAAGGAGGGGGCAATCTCTTTTTTTCCCGGGTGGTAGGGGGATGACAGGAGAAGGGAAGCGGGTGGTGAGAAAGGTACAGAGGGCAGGGTTTGGGGGCTGGGAAGGAAAGGGAAAAGATTAGGGTTTGGGGATGATGAAAGGGCTTTCTACGGGTAAGGATGGCAAAGGGTGGCAGTGACGGAAAGTCAGGCAACCTGTCCTGTCCGTCTTTTTGTATCGTGAATTGGAAAGACTGCAAGGGGGAGGGGAGTTGCTTGCGCCCTAAAGGAGGAGTTATTCAGATTCATTGCAGTGGGCGGCGGCTGCAAAACGCACCATTCTTCTTGTTTTGGCTCTGCAAAGCATGCCTTTTCAAGGGTTGGCTTGGGTGACAAAATGTCTTGTGTAGGCGTGGGTTTGTCTCCCTCTCGCTCTCTCTCCCTAAGATGTGTCCGGCATAGGCCAGGGTGCCACTCGAGGCCCAAACCAATTCTGGTTATCGCTTCTCGGCCTTTTGGCTAAGATCAAGTGTAGTATCTGTTCTTATCAGTTTAATATCTGATACGTCCCCTATCTGGGGACCATATATTAAATGGATTTTTAGAACAGGGAGATGGAAAAAGAGCTTGCTCTGTCCACTCCACGCATTGACCTGGTATTGCAGTACCTCCAGGAACGGTGCACCCCTTCTTAACCCAGTTTCCAAAAGCAGAACTCAATTCACCTGATTCATATTAGCCCGATTTAATGAATTGGAAGAAAGCATACGTCTTCATATGCACCTCAATTTGGCCCATTCACTTTTCACACTTCCTCCTTTTGTTTTTTATCTTTCACACTTTTGACTTTCTTTATTCATCCAAATAGCAAACTCATCACCACTCAACCTGACCAACTCGGCTATGTCCCCGTGCTGCAGTTCTCTGTCTTATCTAGATCATTTGCAATTGAATGGAATAGATCCCTTTTGGACAAAGTGGATTCACCTGCTGCTGCAGTGACCACAGGTGTGATAACATCTAGAATTGGCATCTGGTGCGATCTCTCCGCTTCCACTCCAAAGAAAGTTACCTGTTTATTCCTATCATGCATTGGTTTTTGGGGTTTTCTTTGAGTAATGATGATCTCTTTAGTAGTCTGTTGGCGCCCTCTCCTGGAGGAATAGTTTGCTTGCTCTTGGACATTCTAAAAGAGAGGTCATGATAGACATTGAGCTTCTGAGCTCAATTGGGGACAGTCATGGGTGATGAATGTTTGCAACCTACTGCGAAGCCTCATACCGCAATATAAGGAACGTCAAATACTAAGAAAGGGCGGCCTATGAAAGAATTACTACTTTCAATAAGTACACTTAAACGGCTAATTGGGAATAGAAAAACTGTAAAAAGCCCTCTGAGAAAGCCCCCCTCTAACCTTTGATAGTAAGCTTTTCTGTAGTCTGCCTGTTGATGTATTTTCCGTTTGAACTGTGCACAACATGAAGAGACGGAACACTGGCGGCTTGTCACAATGCCCCCCGATGACATCACAATAGCGCTGCTGCCTAGAAAACAAGCTGCGCAGAAGAAGTTGTCTTTGGGTGGGAGGGTGGGCTAGTGGAAGGAGGGGGCAATCTCTTTTTTTCCCGGGTGGTAGGGGGATGACAGGAGAAGGGAAGCGGGTGGTGAGAAAGGTACAGAGGGCAGGGTTTGGGGGCTGGGAAGGAAAGGGAAAAGATTAGGGTTTGGGGATGATGAAAGGGCTTTCTACGGGTAAGGATGGCAAAGGGTGGCAGTGACGGAAAGTCAGGCAACCTGTCCTGTCCGTCTTTTTGTATCGTGAATTGGAAAGACTGCAAGGGGGAGGGGAGTTGCTTGCGCCCTAAAGGAGGAGTTATTCAGATTCATTGCAGTGGGCGGCGGCTGCAAAACGCACCATTCTTCTTGTTTTGGCTCTGCAAAGCAGCCTTTTCAAGGGTTGGCTTGGGTGACAAAATGTCTTGTGTAGGCGTGGGTTTGTCTCCCTCTCGCTCTCTCTCCCTAAGATGTGTCCGGCATAGGCCAGGGTGCCACTCGAGGCCCAAACCAATTCTGGTTATCGCTTCTCGGCCTTTTGGCTAAGATCAAGTGTAGTATCTGTTCTTATCAGTTTAATATCTGATACGTCCCCTATCTGGGGACCATATATTAAATGGATTTTTAGAACAGGGAGATGGAAAAAGAGCTTGCTCTGTCCACTCCACGCATTGACCTGGTATTGCAGTACCTCCAGGAACGGTGCACCCCTTCTTAACCCAGTTTCCAAAAGCAGAACTCAATTCACCTGATTCATATTAGCCCGATTTAATGAATTGGAAGAAAGCATACGTCTTCATATGCACCTCAATTTGGCCCATTCACTTTTCACACTTCCTCCTTTTGTTTTTTATCTTTCACACTTTTGACTTTCTTTATTCATCCAAATAGCAAACTCATCACCACTCAACCTGACCAACTCGGCTATGTCCCCGTGCTGCAGTTCTCTGTCTTATCTAGATCATTTGCAATTGAATGGAATAGATCCCTTTTGGACAAAGTGGATTCACCTGCTGCTGCAGTGACCACAGGTGTGATAACATCTAGAATTGGCATCTGGTGCGATCTCTCCGCTTCCACTCCAAAGAAAGTTACCTGTTTATTCCTATCATGCATTGGTTTTTGGGGTTTTCTTTGAGTAATGATGATCTCTTTAGTAGTCTGTTGGCGCCCTCTCCTGGAGGAATAGTTTGCTTGCTCTTGGACATTCTAAAAGAGAGGTCATGATAGACATTGAGCTTCTGAGCTCAATTGGGGACAGTCATGGGTGATGAATGTTTGCAACCTACTGCGAAGCCTCATACCGCAATATAAGGAACGTCAAATACTAAGAAAGGGCGGCCTATGAAAGAATTACTACTTTCAATAAGTACACTTAAACGGCTAATTGGGAATAGAAAAACTGTAAAAAGCCCTCTGAGAAAGCCCCCCTCTAACCTTTGATAGTAAGCTTTTCTGTAGTCTGCCTGTTGATGTATTTTCCGTTTGAACTGTGCACAACATGAAGAGACGGAACACTGGCGGCTTGTCACAATGCCCCCCGATGACATCACAATAGCGCTGCTGCCTAGAAAACAAGCTGCGCAGAAGAAGTTGTTCTTTGGGTGGGAGGGTGGGCTAGTGGAAGGAGGGGGCAATCTCTTTTTTTCCCGGGTGGTAGGGGGATGACAGGAGAAGGGAAGCGGGTGGTGAGAAAGGTACAGAGGGCAGGGTTTGGGGGCTGGGAAGGAAAGGGAAAAGATTAGGGTTTGGGGATGATGAAAGGGCTTTCTACGGGTAAGGATGGCAAAGGGTGGCAGTGACGGAAAGTCAGGCAACCTGTCCTGTCCGTCTTTTTGTATCGTGAATTGGAAAGACTGCAAGGGGGAGGGGAGTTGCTTGCGCCCTAAAGGAGGAGTTATTCAGATTCATTGCAGTGGGCGGCGGCTGCAAAACGCACCATTCTTCTTGTTTTGGCTCTGCAAAGCAGCCTTTTCAAGGGTTGGCTTGGGTGACAAAATGTCTTGTGTAGGCGTGGGTTTGTCTCCCTCTCGCTCTCTCTCCCTAAGATGTGTCCGGCATAGGCCAGGGTGCCACTCGAGGCCCAAACCAATTCTGGTTATCGCTTCTCGGCCTTTTGGCTAAGATCAAGTGTAGTATCTGTTCTTATCAGTTTAATATCTGATACGTCCCCTATCTGGGGACCATATATTAAATGGATTTTTAGAACAGGGAGATGGAAAAAGAGCTTGCTCTGTCCACTCCACGCATTGACCTGGTATTGCAGTACCTCCAGGAACGGTGCACCCCTTCTTAACCCAGTTTCCAAAAGCAGAACTCAATTCACCTGATTCATATTAGCCCGATTTAATGAATTGGAAGAAAGCATACGTCTTCATATGCACCTCAATTTGGCCCATTCACTTTTCACACTTCCTCCTTTTGTTTTTTATCTTTCACACTTTTGACTTTCTTTATTCATCCAAATAGCAAACTCATCACCACTCAACCTGACCAACTCGGCTATGTCCCCGTGCTGCAGTTCTCTGTCTTATCTAGATCATTTGCAATTGAATGGAATAGATCCCTTTTGGACAAAGTGGATTCACCTGCTGCTGCAGTGACCACAGGTGTGATAACATCTAGAATTGGCATCTGGTGCGATCTCTCCGCTTCCACTCCAAAGAAAGTTACCTGTTTATTCCTATCATGCATTGGTTTTTGGGGTTTTCTTTGAGTAATGATGATCTCTTTAGTAGTCTGTTGGCGCCCTCTCCTGGAGGAATAGTTTGCTTGCTCTTGGACATTCTAAAAGAGAGGTCATGATAGACATTGAGCTTCTGAGCTCAATTGGGGACAGTCATGGGTGATGAATGTTTGCAACCTACTGCGAAGCCTCATACCGCAATATAAGGAACGTCAAATACTAAGAAAGGGCGGCCTATGAAAGAATTACTACTTTCAATAAGTACACTTAAACGGCTAATTGGGAATAGAAAAACTGTAAAAAGCCCTCTGAGAAAGCCCCCCTCTAACCTTTGATAGTAAGCTTTTCTGTAGTCTGCCTGTTGATGTATTTTCCGTTTGAACTGTGCACAACATGAAGAGACGGAACACTGGCGGCTTGTCACAATGCCCCCCGATGACATCACAATAGCGCTGCTGCCTAGAAAACAAGCTGCGCAGAAGAAGTTGTTCTTTGGGTGGGAGGGTGGGCTAGTGGAAGGAGGGGGCAATCTCTTTTTTTCCCGGGTGGTAGGGGGATGACAGGAGAAGGGAAGCGGGTGGTGAGAAAGGTACAGAGGGCAGGGTTTGGGGGCTGGGAAGGAAAGGGAAAAGATTAGGGTTTGGGGATGATGAAAGGGCTTTCTACGGGTAAGGATGGCAAAGGGTGGCAGTGACGGAAAGTCAGGCAACCTGTCCTGTCCGTCTTTTTGTATCGTGAATTGGAAAGACTGCAAGGGGGAGGGGAGTTGCTTGCGCCCTAAAGGAGGAGTTATTCAGATTCATTGCAGTGGGCGGCGGCTGCAAAACGCACCATTCTTCTTGTTTTGGCTCTGCAAAGCAGCCTTTTCAAGGGTTGGCTTGGGTGACAAAATGTCTTGTGTAGGCGTGGGTTTGTCTCCCTCTCGCTCTCTCTCCCTAAGATGTGTCCGGCATAGGCCAGGGTGCCACTCGAGGCCCAAACCAATTCTGGTTATCGCTTCTCGGCCTTTTGGCTAAGATCAAGTGTAGTATCTGTTCTTATCAGTTTAATATCTGATACGTCCCCTATCTGGGGACCATATATTAAATGGATTTTTAGAACAGGGAGATGGAAAAAGAGCTTGCTCTGTCCACTCCACGCATTGACCTGGTATTGCAGTACCTCCAGGAACGGTGCACCCCTTCTTAACCCAGTTTCCAAAAGCAGAACTCAATTCACCTGATTCATATTAGCCCGATTTAATGAATTGGAAGAAAGCATACGTCTTCATATGCACCTCAATTTGGCCCATTCACTTTTCACACTTCCTCCTTTTGTTTTTTATCTTTCACACTTTTGACTTTCTTTATTCATCCAAATAGCAAACTCATCACCACTCAACCTGACCAACTCGGCTATGTCCCCGTGCTGCAGTTCTCTGTCTTATCTAGATCATTTGCAATTGAATGGAATAGATCCCTTTTGGACAAAGTGGATTCACCTGCTGCTGCAGTGACCACAGGTGTGATAACATCTAGAATTGGCATCTGGTGCGATCTCTCCGCTTCCACTCCAAAGAAAGTTACCTGTTTATTCCTATCATGCATTGGTTTTTGGGGTTTTCTTTGAGTAATGATGATCTCTTTAGTAGTCTGTTGGCGCCCTCTCCTGGAGGAATAGTTTGCTTGCTCTTGGACATTCTAAAAGAGAGGTCATGATAGACATTGAGCTTCTGAGCTCAATTGGGGACAGTCATGGGTGATGAATGTTTGCAACCTACTGCGAAGCCTCATACCGCAATATAAGGAACGTCAAATACTAAGAAAGGGCGGCCTATGAAAGAATTACTACTTTCAATAAGTACACTTAAACGGCTAATTGGGAATAGAAAAACTGTAAAAAGCCCTCTGAGAAAGCCCCCCTCTAACCTTTGATAGTAAGCTTTTCTGTAGTCTGCCTGTTGATGTATTTTCCGTTTGAACTGTGCACAACATGAAGAGACGGAACACTGGCGGCTTGTCACAATGCCCCCCGATGACATCACAATAGCGCTGCTGCCTAGAAAACAAGCTGCGCAGAAGAAGTTGTTCTTTGGGTGGGAGGGTGGGCTAGTGGAAGGAGGGGGCAATCTCTTTTTTTCCCGGGTGGTAGGGGGATGACAGGAGAAGGGAAGCGGGTGGTGAGAAAGGTACAGAGGGCAGGGTTTGGGGGCTGGGAAGGAAAGGGAAAAGATTAGGGTTTGGGGATGATGAAAGGGCTTTCTACGGGTAAGGATGGCAAAGGGTGGCAGTGACGGAAAGTCAGGCAACCTGTCCTGTCCGTCTTTTTGTATCGTGAATTGGAAAGACTGCAAGGGGGAGGGGAGTTGCTTGCGCCCTAAAGGAGGAGTTATTCAGATTCATTGCAGTGGGCGGCGGCTGCAAAACGCACCATTCTTCTTGTTTTGGCTCTGCAAAGCAGCCTTTTCAAGGGTTGGCTTGGGTGACAAAATGTCTTGTGTAGGCGTGGGTTTGTCTCCCTCTCGCTCTCTCTCCCTAAGATGTGTCCGGCATAGGCCAGGGTGCCACTCGAGGCCCAAACCAATTCTGGTTATCGCTTCTCGGCCTTTTGGCTAAGATCAAGTGTAGTATCTGTTCTGTTCAGGAAATCGTCTGCGGCAGGTTACTGCTCGTGGATGGCACCTGGGCGGGAGAACCTGTCAGGTTCATCAATGTGTATGCTTCTCCTGTGAAGAGCGATCGACTGGAGCTCCTCCAAGCCCTGCGCCCTCAGCTCGCTACCGCCAGGACGGTAGTGATGGCCGGGGATTTCAACTGCCCAATTGAGGAGGATGGACGCAGTTCTGGAACGGCTGCCAAGTTGGACGTCACATCCAAACTGCTCATTGAGATGGTGACCGAAGCCTCTCTTGTGGACGTCGTTGGCTCCATCGGACACGGATCCATGAACTATTCATGGTGCCGATCCGATGGCTCGCTGCGTTCCAGGATTGACTTTGTGTTTACCTCTCGGGCGGTTGGGCGGAGTGGGCACTCGATGGTCCCCTGCTTCTTCTCTGACCACAGAGCCATTCACTTTCAAGGTGTGCTGGGCCATGGCTTCCCCATTGGCCCGGGCTCCTGGAAGCTGAACTGCTCTCTGCTGGAAAAGGGTGAGATTCGGGAGGAGCTTAGAGCTGCCTACTCCACGTGGCGGGCCTACAAGGCGGGCTTCCAGTCTGTTTCTGACTGGTGGGAATACGTTAAACTCGAGTTCCGTTTCTTCTTTCAGGCAAAGAGTCAACAACAGGCGTGTCTGAAGAGGAGGGACTTCAGGAGACTCCAGCGTGAGCTGCGTTCCCTGCAGGACCTTCTTCGATGCGGCTGGGACGTGAGAGAGGAGCTGGAGGAGACTAAGAGGAGCCTGAAAAGGCACTTCGAGGAGGAGTCCGAGCGAATTGTCTTCCGTTCCAAAGTGGAGAACCTGGAGAAGGGTGAGAAATGTAACTCGTTCTTTTTCAGGAAACTCCACGCCGGTCACACGCCCATGAATGAACTACGAGACGAGAGTGGAAGCATGCGACGCGGGAAAGAGAACGTGATGAAGGTCGTCAGCGACTTCTACAGCGAACTCTACGCCCGCAAGACTACTGACCCCGAGGCCGCCGATAAGTTCCTGTCAGGTATCACTAACCATCTTGACCCTGCAGACGCGGCGGCCATGGATGTTCCTCTGACGGTGGACGAGCTGCTCTCGGCCGCCAAATCCTTTAGTTCTGGCAGGACACCGGGAAGTGACGGCCTCCCAGCAGAGCTCTATGTAGCGCTGGGAGACCTAATCTGTCCGGACCTGTTAGGGCTGTATGAGGAGATGGTGGTGGAGGGCAGAATGCCTCCATCTCTGAGGGAAGGAATGGTCACGATCCTGTACAAGCGTAGAGGAGAGAGGTGCGACCTGAAGAATTGGCGTCCCATCACCCTTCTGAACGTCGACTACAAGATCCTGGCCAAGACGATGGCAACGAGATTGAAGACTGTTATCGGACGGATCATCCACCCGGATCAGACCTGCGGCATCCCCGGACGTCGCATCGCAGACAGCCTGGCTCTCATGCGGGACACGGTCGAGTACATCAAAGCCCGCCGGGTGCACGCAGCCCTGATCTCGTTGGATCAGGAAAAGGCCTTCGACCGTGTTTCCCATGAGTTCCTGGGCAAAGCTCTGCACAGGTTAGGTTTGGGTAACATGTTTTGCTTGTATGTCCAACTAATGTATTTTGATATTCACAGCTCGGTGTTGGTAAACGGCTGGAAGACTGACCCCTTCCCGGTCCTCTCAGGGGTCAGACAAGGCTGTCCTCTGTCACCTCTTCTTTTTGTTTGTGTTATAGAACTCTTTGCAGAGGCTATCCGGCGGAATGGAGAGATCAGAGGGATCACCGCACCAGGACCAGAACGCTTCGAGGTCAAGTGCTCGCTCTACATGGACGACGTGACCGTCTTCTGCGCGGACCGGCGCTCAGTCGACACCCTCGTCCAGACCTGTGAGACCTTCGGACGGGCTTCGGGAGCCAAAGTCAACTGCGGGAAGTCGGAAGCCATGCTCTTCGGGGACTGGCAGCCGGCCTCCTCCGCCCCCTTCCCTTTCAGCATCCAGCCGGATTTCATCAAGGTTCTTGGAGTCTGGTTCGGGAAGGAAGGAGCAGCCCTCAAGTCCTGGGAGGAACGCTTGACCAAGATCACCCAACGGATCGGTCTGTGGAGCCTCAGACGCCTCACCTGTGAGGGCAAAGCACTGGTCCTGCGTAACGAGGTACTGCCCGTGCTGCAGTACACGGCCCAGGCCTGGCCCCCCCTTGCCACCGTGTGCAGGGCCATTACCAGGACGGTGTTTCGTTTTGTCTGGGGATCCAAGATGGACAGAGTAAAGCGGAGCATCATGTACAAGGATCCTCGCAAGGGTGGGAAGGGCGTACCCGATATCCCCACCCTCCTGCGATCCTCCTTCGTATGTGACTGCGTTCGCCGAACTCTGCGAGTCAAGAGAGGTTCCGCGGGTGGGTCCATGTCTCGCTTCTTCCTGCTCCCCCTTTGGAGACGGTTAGGCTGGGACAAGTGGGACAGCTCCTTCCCCTACAACTGGACGACGCCATGGTTCTACGGAGACGTGGTTCGGTTTGTGAGGGAACACCAACTGGAGGGACTCAAGCCTGATTTGTGGAAGCCAAAGACTATCCACAAACTCATCAGAGCCAAGGACGAAATGGAGAACATTCCAGGACTTCATCACGACACACTGGAGACTGTTTGGACAAACGTGTCATCGGCTGGATTGACCAACGGGCACAAGGACTTGTCATGGATGGCGATACAGGGCGGACTGCCCGTCCGGTCATTCATGCACGCCCGGAACCTGTGCAAAACCCGGTACTGCCCAAGGTGCCCCTTCGTGGAGGAAACATCGCTGCACGCCTTTTGGGACTGCCGTTTCGCACAGCGCCTGTTGGTTGCCCTGGAGGATGACCTGAGGAACTCCGTCCCCAGAGGGAGCCTATCGTACCATTCCGTACTTTATGGACTCTTCCCTGGGACTCACACCGTTGGAGCCATCCAGGAGGCTTGGCGCCTTATGAACTGCTTTAAGGACGCTATTTGGGTCGCCAGGAACCGGCTCATCTTGAAGAGGGAGAGGATGTCTATCCAGGATTGCCGCAGGCTGATCCACAGCCTGCTCAGAGACTATTCCATCATGGACAGTCCGGACGACAGCGCCGAGGAGGAGGTTTAGACCTCTTCCATGCCCCCTCCCTCCTTTTCCCGTTATGTGCGTCTTTCAATAAAGCTTCGGGCCTGTGATTTCCCCACCCTATCCCCCTTTTCCCCTTCCCCCATCCCCCAATCGCCGGTTCGTCGTTATTTATTGTCTAACTTTTTCTTTCAGCTTGAGTGTTATGGATAAGCATAGGAGCGTGATGTATAGTTTAGTGCGTCGTACTCTATGGCTATGTAAGAAGGATTGTATAGTTCTGTGTGTACGGGGCTGCGGCACTGTACACGGTTTGTTACCTTTTTGTGAGTAGTGCATGATAATAAAGATGCTGTTAAATCAAAATCTGTTCTTATCAGTTTAATATCTGATACGTCCCCTATCTGGGGACCATATATTAAATGGATTTTTAGAACAGGGAGATGGAAAAAGAGCTTGCTCTGTCCACTCCACGCATTGACCTGGTATTGCAGTACCTCCAGGAACGGTGCACCCCTTCTTAACCCAGTTTCCAAAAGCAGAACTCAATTCACCTGATTCATATTAGCCCGATTTAATGAATTGGAAGAAAGCATACGTCTTCATATGCACCTCAATTTGGCCCATTCACTTTTCACACTTCCTCCTTTTGTTTTTTATCTTTCACACTTTTGACTTTCTTTATTCATCCAAATAGCAAACTCATCACCACTCAACCTGACCAACTCGGCTATGTCCCCGTGCTGCAGTTCTCTGTCTTATCTAGATCATTTGCAATTGAATGGAATAGATCCCTTTTGGACAAAGTGGATTCACCTGCTGCTGCAGTGACCACAGGTGTGATAACATCTAGAATTGGCATCTGGTGCGATCTCTCCGCTTCCACTCCAAAGAAAGTTACCTGTTTATTCCTATCATGCATTGGTTTTTGGGGTTTTCTTTGAGTAATGATGATCTCTTTAGTAGTCTGTTGGCGCCCTCTCCTGGAGGAATAGTTTGCTTGCTCTTGGACATTCTAAAAGAGAGGTCATGATAGACATTGAGCTTCTGAGCTCAATTGGGGACAGTCATGGGTGATGAATGTTTGCAACCTACTGCGAAGCCTCATACCGCAATATAAGGAACGTCAAATACTAAGAAAGGGCGGCCTATGAAAGAATTACTACTTTCAATAAGTACACTTAAACGGCTAATTGGGAATAGAAAAACTGTAAAAAGCCCTCTGAGAAAGCCCCCCTCTAACCTTTGATAGTAAGCTTTTCTGTAGTCTGCCTGTTGATGTATTTTCCGTTTGAACTGTGCACAACATGAAGAGACGGAACACTGGCGGCTTGTCACAATGCCCCCCGATGACATCACAATAGCGCTGCTGCCTAGAAAACAAGCTGCGCAGAAGAAGTTGTTCTTTGGGTGGGAGGGTGGGCTAG
The DNA here is from genome assembly GCF_048569485.1 of Anomaloglossus baeobatrachus. Lineage (NCBI taxonomy): Eukaryota > Metazoa > Chordata > Amphibia > Anura > Aromobatidae > Anomaloglossus > Anomaloglossus baeobatrachus. The sequence goes on from NW_027442222.1 coordinate 47,415, forward strand.
TGGAAGGAGGGGGCAATCTCTTTTTTTCCCGGGTGGTAGGGGGATGACAGGAGAAGGGAAGCGGGTGGTGAGAAAGGTACAGAGGGCAGGGTTTGGGGGCTGGGAAGGAAAGGGAAAAGATTAGGGTTTGGGGATGATGAAAGGGCTTTCTACGGGTAAGGATGGCAAAGGGTGGCAGTGACGGAAAGTCAGGCAACCTGTCCTGTCCGTCTTTTTGTATCGTGAATTGGAAAGACTGCAAGGGGGAGGGGAGTTGCTTGCGCCCTAAAGGAGGAGTTATTCAGATTCATTGCAGTGGGCGGCGGCTGCAAAACGCACCATTCTTCTTGTTTTGGCTCTGCAAAGCAGCCTTTTCAAGGGTTGGCTTGGGTGACAAAATGTCTTGTGTAGGCGTGGGTTTGTCTCCCTCTCGCTCTCTCTCCCTAAGATGTGTCCGGCATAGGCCAGGGTGCCACTCGAGGCCCAAACCAATTCTGGTTATCGCTTCTCGGCCTTTTGGCTAAGATCAAGTGTAGTATCTGTTCTTATCAGTTTAATATCTGATACGTCCCCTATCTGGGGACCATATATTAAATGGATTTTTAGAACAGGGAGATGGAAAAAGAGCTTGCTCTGTCCACTCCACGCATTGACCTGGTATTGCAGTACCTCCAGGAACGGTGCACCCCTTCTTAACCCAGTTTCCAAAAGCAGAACTCAATTCACCTGATTCATATTAGCCCGATTTAATGAATTGGAAGAAAGCATACGTCTTCATATGCACCTCAATTTGGCCCATTCACTTTTCACACTTCCTCCTTTTGTTTTTTATCTTTCACACTTTTGACTTTCTTTATTCATCCAAATAGCAAACTCATCACCACTCAACCTGACCAACTCGGCTATGTCCCCGTGCTGCAGTTCTCTGTCTTATCTAGATCATTTGCAATTGAATGGAATAGATCCCTTTTGGACAAAGTGGATTCACCTGCTGCTGCAGTGACCACAGGTGTGATAACATCTAGAATTGGCATCTGGTGCGATCTCTCCGCTTCCACTCCAAAGAAAGTTACCTGTTTATTCCTATCATGCATTGGTTTTTGGGGTTTTCTTTGAGTAATGATGATCTCTTTAGTAGTCTGTTGGCGCCCTCTCCTGGAGGAATAGTTTGCTTGCTCTTGGACATTCTAAAAGAGAGGTCATGATAGACATTGAGCTTCTGAGCTCAATTGGGGACAGTCATGGGTGATGAATGTTTGCAACCTACTGCGAAGCCTCATACCGCAATATAAGGAACGTCAAATACTAAGAAAGGGCGGCCTATGAAAGAATTACTACTTTCAATAAGTACACTTAAACGGCTAATTGGGAATAGAAAAACTGTAAAAAGCCCTCTGAGAAAGCCCCCCTCTAACCTTTGATAGTAAGCTTTTCTGTAGTCTGCCTGTTGATGTATTTTCCGTTTGAACTGTGCACAACATGAAGAGACGGAACACTGGCGGCTTGTCACAATGCCCCCCGATGACATCACAATAGCGCTGCTGCCTAGAAAACAAGCTGCGCAGAAGAAGTTGTTCTTTGGGTGGGAGGGTGGGCTAGTGGAAGGAGGGGGCAATCTCTTTTTTTCCCGGGTGGTAGGGGGATGACAGGAGAAGGGAAGCGGGTGGTGAGAAAGGTACAGAGGGCAGGGTTTGGGGGCTGGGAAGGAAAGGGAAAAGATTAGGGTTTGGGGATGATGAAAGGGCTTTCTACGGGTAAGGATGGCAAAGGGTGGCAGTGACGGAAAGTCAGGCAACCTGTCCTGTCCGTCTTTTTGTATCGTGAATTGGAAAGACTGCAAGGGGGAGGGGAGTTGCTTGCGCCCTAAAGGAGGAGTTATTCAGATTCATTGCAGTGGGCGGCGGCTGCAAAACGCACCATTCTTCTTGTTTTGGCTCTGCAAAGCAGCCTTTTCAAGGGTTGGCTTGGGTGACAAAATGTCTTGTGTAGGCGTGGGTTTGTCTCCCTCTCGCTCTCTCTCCCTAAGATGTGTCCGGCATAGGCCAGGGTGCCACTCGAGGCCCAAACCAATTCTGGTTATCGCTTCTCGGCCTTTTGGCTAAGATCAAGTGTAGTATCTGTTCTTATCAGTTTAATATCTGATACGTCCCCTATCTGGGGACCATATATTAAATGGATTTTTAGAACAGGGAGATGGAAAAAGAGCTTGCTCTGTCCACTCCACGCATTGACCTGGTATTGCAGTACCTCCAGGAACGGTGCACCCCTTCTTAACCCAGTTTCCAAAAGCAGAACTCAATTCACCTGATTCATATTAGCCCGATTTAATGAATTGGAAGAAAGCATACGTCTTCATATGCACCTCAATTTGGCCCATTCACTTTTCACACTTCCTCCTTTTGTTTTTTATCTTTCACACTTTTGACTTTCTTTATTCATCCAAATAGCAAACTCATCACCACTCAACCTGACCAACTCGGCTATGTCCCCGTGCTGCAGTTCTCTGTCTTATCTAGATCATTTGCAATTGAATGGAATAGATCCCTTTTGGACAAAGTGGATTCACCTGCTGCTGCAGTGACCACAGGTGTGATAACATCTAGAATTGGCATCTGGTGCGATCTCTCCGCTTCCACTCCAAAGAAAGTTACCTGTTTATTCCTATCATGCATTGGTTTTTGGGGTTTTCTTTGAGTAATGATGATCTCTTTAGTAGTCTGTTGGCGCCCTCTCCTGGAGGAATAGTTTGCTTGCTCTTGGACATTCTAAAAGAGAGGTCATGATAGACATTGAGCTTCTGAGCTCAATTGGGGACAGTCATGGGTGATGAATGTTTGCAACCTACTGCGAAGCCTCATACCGCAATATAAGGAACGTCAAATACTAAGAAAGGGCGGCCTATGAAAGAATTACTACTTTCAATAAGTACACTTAAACGGCTAATTGGGAATAGAAAAACTGTAAAAAGCCCTCTGAGAAAGCCCCCCTCTAACCTTTGATAGTAAGCTTTTCTGTAGTCTGCCTGTTGATGTATTTTCCGTTTGAACTGTGCACAACATGAAGAGACGGAACACTGGCGGCTTGTCACAATGCCCCCCGATGACATCACAATAGCGCTGCTGCCTAGAAAACAAGCTGCGCAGAAGAAGTTGTTCTTTGGGTGGGAGGGTGGGCTAGTGGAAGGAGGGGGCAATCTCTTTTTTTCCCGGGTGGTAGGGGGATGACAGGAGAAGGGAAGCGGGTGGTGAGAAAGGTACAGAGGGCAGGGTTTGGGGGCTGGGAAGGAAAGGGAAAAGATTAGGGTTTGGGGATGATGAAAGGGCTTTCTACGGGTAAGGATGGCAAAGGGTGGCAGTGACGGAAAGTCAGGCAACCTGTCCTGTCCGTCTTTTTGTATCGTGAATTGGAAAGACTGCAAGGGGGAGGGGAGTTGCTTGCGCCCTAAAGGAGGAGTTATTCAGATTCATTGCAGTGGGCGGCGGCTGCAAAACGCACCATTCTTCTTGTTTTGGCTCTGCAAAGCAGCCTTTTCAAGGGTTGGCTTGGGTGACAAAATGTCTTGTGTAGGCGTGGGTTTGTCTCCCTCTCGCTCTCTCTCCCTAAGATGTGTCCGGCATAGGCCAGGGTGCCACTCGAGGCCCAAACCAATTCTGGTTATCGCTTCTCGGCCTTTTGGCTAAGATCAAGTGTAGTATCTGTTCTTATCAGTTTAATATCTGATACGTCCCCTATCTGGGGACCATATATTAAATGGATTTTTAGAACAGGGAGATGGAAAAAGAGCTTGCTCTGTCCACTCCACGCATTGACCTGGTATTGCAGTACCTCCAGGAACGGTGCACCCCTTCTTAACCCAGTTTCCAAAAGCAGAACTCAATTCACCTGATTCATATTAGCCCGATTTAATGAATTGGAAGAAAGCATACGTCTTCATATGCACCTCAATTTGGCCCATTCACTTTTCACACTTCCTCCTTTTGTTTTTTATCTTTCACACTTTTGACTTTCTTTATTCATCCAAATAGCAAACTCATCACCACTCAACCTGACCAACTCGGCTATGTCCCCGTGCTGCAGTTCTCTGTCTTATCTAGATCATTTGCAATTGAATGGAATAGATCCCTTTTGGACAAAGTGGATTCACCTGCTGCTGCAGTGACCACAGGTGTGATAACATCTAGAATTGGCATCTGGTGCGATCTCTCCGCTTCCACTCCAAAGAAAGTTACCTGTTTATTCCTATCATGCATTGGTTTTTGGGGTTTTCTTTGAGTAATGATGATCTCTTTAGTAGTCTGTTGGCGCCCTCTCCTGGAGGAATAGTTTGCTTGCTCTTGGACATTCTAAAAGAGAGGTCATGATAGACATTGAGCTTCTGAGCTCAATTGGGGACAGTCATGGGTGATGAATGTTTGCAACCTACTGCGAAGCCTCATACCGCAATATAAGGAACGTCAAATACTAAGAAAGGGCGGCCTATGAAAGAATTACTACTTTCAATAAGTACACTTAAACGGCTAATTGGGAATAGAAAAACTGTAAAAAGCCCTCTGAGAAAGCCCCCCTCTAACCTTTGATAGTAAGCTTTTCTGTAGTCTGCCTGTTGATGTATTTTCCGTTTGAACTGTGCACAACATGAAGAGACGGAACACTGGCGGCTTGTCACAATGCCCCCCGATGACATCACAATAGCGCTGCTGCCTAGAAAACAAGCTGCGCAGAAGAAGTTGTTCTTTGGGTGGGAGGGTGGGCTAGTGGAAGGAGGGGGCAATCTCTTTTTTTCCCGGGTGGTAGGGGGATGACAGGAGAAGGGAAGCGGGTGGTGAGAAAGGTACAGAGGGCAGGGTTTGGGGGCTGGGAAGGAAAGGGAAAAGATTAGGGTTTGGGGATGATGAAAGGGCTTTCTACGGGTAAGGATGGCAAAGGGTGGCAGTGACGGAAAGTCAGGCAACCTGTCCTGTCCGTCTTTTTGTATCGTGAATTGGAAAGACTGCAAGGGGGAGGGGAGTTGCTTGCGCCCTAAAGGAGGAGTTATTCAGATTCATTGCAGTGGGCGGCGGCTGCAAAACGCACCATTCTTCTTGTTTTGGCTCTGCAAAGCAGCCTTTTCAAGGGTTGGCTTGGGTGACAAAATGTCTTGTGTAGGCGTGGGTTTGTCTCCCTCTCGCTCTCTCTCCCTAAGATGTGTCCGGCATAGGCCAGGGTGCCACTCGAGGCCCAAACCAATTCTGGTTATCGCTTCTCGGCCTTTTGGCTAAGATCAAGTGTAGTATCTGTTCTTATCAGTTTAATATCTGATACGTCCCCTATCTGGGGACCATATATTAAATGGATTTTTAGAACAGGGAGATGGAAAAAGAGCTTGCTCTGTCCACTCCACGCATTGACCTGGTATTGCAGTACCTCCAGGAACGGTGCACCCCTTCTTAACCCAGTTTCCAAAAGCAGAACTCAATTCACCTGATTCATATTAGCCCGATTTAATGAATTGGAAGAAAGCATACGTTTTCATATGCACCTCAATTTGGCCCATTCACTTTTCACACTTCCTCCTTTTGTTTTTTATCTTTCACACTTTTGACTTTCTTTATTCATCCAAATAGCAAACTCATCACCACTCAACCTGACCAACTCGGCTATGTCCCCGTGCTGCAGTTCTCTGTCTTATCTAGATCATTTGCAATTGAATGGAATAGATCCCTTTTGGACAAAGTGGATTCACCTGCTGCTGCAGTGACCACAGGTGTGATAACATCTAGAATTGGCATCTGGTGCGATCTCTCCGCTTCCACTCCAAAGAAAGTTACCTGTTTATTCCTATCATGCATTGGTTTTTGGGGTTTTCTTTGAGTAATGATGATCTCTTTAGTAGTCTGTTGGCGCCCTCTCCTGGAGGAATAGTTTGCTTGCTCTTGGACATTCTAAAAGAGAGGTCATGATAGACATTGAGCTTCTGAGCTCAATTGGGGACAGTCATGGGTGATGAATGTTTGCAACCTACTGCGAAGCCTCATACCGCAATATAAGGAACGTCAAATACTAAGAAAGGGCGGCCTATGAAAGAATTACTACTTTCAATAAGTACACTTAAACGGCTAATTGGGAATAGAAAAACTGTAAAAAGCCCTCTGAGAAAGCCCCCCTCTAACCTTTGATAGTAAGCTTTTCTGTAGTCTGCCTGTTGATGTATTTTCCGTTTGAACTGTGCACAACATGAAGAGACGGAACACTGGCGGCTTGTCACAATGCCCCCCGATGACATCACAATAGCGCTGCTGCCTAGAAAACAAGCTGCGCAGAAGAAGTTGTTCTTTGGGTGGGAGGGTGGGCTAGTGGAAGGAGGGGGCAATCTCTTTTTTTCCCGGGTGGTAGGGGGATGACAGGAGAAGGGAAGCGGGTGGTGAGAAAGGTACAGAGGGCAGGGTTTGGGGGCTGGGAAGGAAAGGGAAAAGATTAGGGTTTGGGGATGATGAAAGGGCTTTCTACGGGTAAGGATGGCAAAGGGTGGCAGTGACGGAAAGTCAGGCAACCTGTCCTGTCCGTCTTTTTGTATCGTGAATTGGAAAGACTGCAAGGGGGAGGGGAGTTGCTTGCGCCCTAAAGGAGGAGTTATTCAGATTCATTGCAGTGGGCGGCGGCTGCAAAACGCACCATTCTTCTTGTTTTGGCTCTGCAAAGCAGCCTTTTCAAGGGTTGGCTTGGGTGACAAAATGTCTTGTGTAGGCGTGGGTTTGTCTCCCTCTCGCTCTCTCTCCCTAAGATGTGTCCGGCATAGGCCAGGGTGCCACTCGAGGCCCAAACCAATTCTGGTTATCGCTTCTCGGCCTTTTGGCTAAGATCAAGTGTAGTATCTGTTCTTATCAGTTTAATATCTGATACGTCCCCTATCTGGGGACCATATATTAAATGGATTTTTAGAACAGGGAGATGGAAAAAGAGCTTGCTCTGTCCACTCCACGCATTGACCTGGTATTGCAGTACCTCCAGGAACGGTGCACCCCTTCTTAACCCAGTTTCCAAAAGCAGAACTCAATTCACCTGATTCATATTAGCCCGATTTAATGAATTGGAAGAAAGCATACGTCTTCATATGCACCTCAATTTGGCCCATTCACTTTTCACACTTCCTCCTTTTGTTTTTTATCTTTCACACTTTTGACTTTCTTTATTCATCCAAATAGCAAACTCATCACCACTCAACCTGACCAACTCGGCTATGTCCCCGTGCTGCAGTTCTCTGTCTTATCTAGATCATTTGCAATTGAATGGAATAGATCCCTTTTGGACAAAGTGGATTCACCTGCTGCTGCAGTGACCACAGGTGTGATAACATCTAGAATTGGCATCTGGTGCGATCTCTCCGCTTCCACTCCAAAGAAAGTTACCTGTTTATTCCTATCATGCATTGGTTTTTGGGGTTTTCTTTGAGTAATGATGATCTCTTTAGTAGTCTGTTGGCGCCCTCTCCTGGAGGAATAGTTTGCTTGCTCTTGGACATTCTAAAAGAGAGGTCATGATAGACATTGAGCTTCTGAGCTCAATTGGGGACAGTCATGGGTGATGAATGTTTGCAACCTACTGCGAAGCCTCATACCGCAATATAAGGAACGTCAAATACTAAGAAAGGGCGGCCTATGAAAGAATTACTACTTTCAATAAGTACACTTAAACGGCTAATTGGGAATAGAAAAACTGTAAAAAGCCCTCTGAGAAAGCCCCCCTCTAACCTTTGATAGTAAGCTTTTCTGTAGTCTGCCTGTTGATGTATTTTCCGTTTGAACTGTGCACAACATGAAGAGACGGAACACTGGCGGCTTGTCACAATGCCCCCCGATGACATCACAATAGCGCTGCTGCCTAGAAAACAAGCTGCGCAGAAGAAGTTGTTCTTTGGGTGGGAGGGTGGGCTAGTGGAAGGAGGGGGCAATCTCTTTTTTTCCCGGGTGGTAGGGGGATGACAGGAGAAGGGAAGCGGGTGGTGAGAAAGGTACAGAGGGCAGGGTTTGGGGGCTGGGAAGGAAAGGGAAAAGATTAGGGTTTGGGGATGATGAAAGGGCTTTCTACGGGTAAGGATGGCAAAGGGTGGCAGTGACGGAAAGTCAGGCAACCTGTCCTGTCCGTCTTTTTGTATCGTGAATTGGAAAGACTGCAAGGGGGAGGGGAGTTGCTTGCGCCCTAAAGGAGGAGTTATTCAGATTCATTGCAGTGGGCGGCGGCTGCAAAACGCACCATTCTTCTTGTTTTGGCTCTGCAAAGCAGCCTTTTCAAGGGTTGGCTTGGGTGACAAAATGTCTTGTGTAGGCGTGGGTTTGTCTCCCTCTCGCTCTCTCTCCCTAAGATGTGTCCGGCATAGGCCAGGGTGCCACTCGAGGCCCAAACCAATTCTGGTTATCGCTTCTCGGCCTTTTGGCTAAGATCAAGTGTAGTATCTGTTCTTATCAGTTTAATATCTGATACGTCCCCTATCTGGGGACCATATATTAAATGGATTTTTAGAACAGGGAGATGGAAAAAGAGCTTGCTCTGTCCACTCCACGCATTGACCTGGTATTGCAGTACCTCCAGGAACGGTGCACCCCTTCTTAACCCAGTTTCCAAAAGCAGAACTCAATTCACCTGATTCATATTAGCCCGATTTAATGAATTGGAAGAAAGCATACGTCTTCATATGCACCTCAATTTGGCCCATTCACTTTTCACACTTCCTCCTTTTGTTTTTTATCTTTCACACTTTTGACTTTCTTTATTCATCCAAATAGCAAACTCATCACCACTCAACCTGACCAACTCGGCTATGTCCCCGTGCTGCAGTTCTCTGTCTTATCTAGATCATTTGCAATTGAATGGAATAGATCCCTTTTGGACAAAGTGGATTCACCTGCTGCTGCAGTGACCACAGGTGTGATAACATCTAGAATTGGCATCTGGTGCGATCTCTCCGCTTCCACTCCAAAGAAAGTTACCTGTTTATTCCTATCATGCATTGGTTTTTGGGGTTTTCTTTGAGTAATGATGATCTCTTTAGTAGTCTGTTGGCGCCCTCTCCTGGAGGAATAGTTTGCTTGCTCTTGGACATTCTAAAAGAGAGGTCATGATAGACATTGAGCTTCTGAGCTCAATTGGGGACAGTCATGGGTGATGAATGTTTGCAACCTACTGCGAAGCCTCATACCGCAATATAAGGAACGTCAAATACTAAGAAAGGGCGGCCTATGAAAGAATTACTACTTTCAATAAGTACACTTAAACGGCTAATTGGGAATAGAAAAACTGTAAAAAGCCCTCTGAGAAAGCCCCCCTCTAACCTTTGATAGTAAGCTTTTCTGTAGTCTGCCTGTTGATGTATTTTCCGTTTGAACTGTGCACAACATGAAGAGACGGAACACTGGCGGCTTGTCACAATGCCCCCCGATGACATCACAATAGCGCTGCTGCCTAGAAAACAAGCTGCGCAGAAGAAGTTGTTCTTTGGGTGGGAGGGTGGGCTAGTGGAAGGAGGGGGCAATCTCTTTTTTTCCCGGGTGGTAGGGGGATGACAGGAGAAGGGAAGCGGGTGGTGAGAAAGGTACAGAGGGCAGGGTTTGGGGGCTGGGAAGGAAAGGGAAAAGATTAGGGTTTGGGGATGATGAAAGGGCTTTCTACGGGTAAGGATGGCAAAGGGTGGCAGTGACGGAAAGTCAGGCAACCTGTCCTGTCCGTCTTTTTGTATCGTGAATTGGAAAGACTGCAAGGGGGAGGGGAGTTGCTTGCGCCCTAAAGGAGGAGTTATTCAGATTCATTGCAGTGGGCGGCGGCTGCAAAACGCACCATTCTTCTTGTTTTGGCTCTGCAAAGCAGCCTTTTCAAGGGTTGGCTTGGGTGACAAAATGTCTTGTGTAGGCGTGGGTTTGTCTCCCTCTCGCTCTCTCTCCCTAAGATGTGTCCGGCATAGGCCAGGGTGCCACTCGAGGCCCAAACCAATTCTGGTTATCGCTTCTCGGCCTTTTGGCTAAGATCAAGTGTAGTATCTGTTCTTATCAGTTTAATATCTGATACGTCCCCTATCTGGGGACCATATATTAAATGGATTTTTAGAACAGGGAGATGGAAAAAGAGCTTGCTCTGTCCACTCCACGCATTGACCTGGTATTGCAGTACCTCCAGGAACGGTGCACCCCTTCTTAACCCAGTTTCCAAAAGCAGAACTCAATTCACCTGATTCATATTAGCCCGATTTAATGAATTGGAAGAAAGCATACGTCTTCATATGCACCTCAATTTGGCCCATTCACTTTTCACACTTCCTCCTTTTGTTTTTTATCTTTCACACTTTTGACTTTCTTTATTCATCCAAATAGCAAACTCATCACCACTCAACCTGACCAACTCGGCTATGTCCCCGTGCTGCAGTTCTCTGTCTTATCTAGATCATTTGCAATTGAATGGAATAGATCCCTTTTGGACAAAGTGGATTCACCTGCTGCTGCAGTGACCACAGGTGTGATAACATCTAGAATTGGCATCTGGTGCGATCTCTCCGCTTCCACTCCAAAGAAAGTTACCTGTTTATTCCTATCATGCATTGGTTTTTGGGGTTTTCTTTGAGTAATGATGATCTCTTTAGTAGTCTGTTGGCGCCCTCTCCTGGAGGAATAGTTTGCTTGCTCTTGGACATTCTAAAAGAGAGGTCATGATAGACATTGAGCTTCTGAGCTCAATTGGGGACAGTCATGGGTGATGAATGTTTGCAACCTACTGCGAAGCCTCATACCGCAATATAAGGAACGTCAAATACTAAGAAAGGGCGGCCTATGAAAGAATTACTACTTTCAATAAGTACACTTAAACGGCTAATTGGGAATAGAAAAACTGTAAAAAGCCCTCTGAGAAAGCCCCCCTCTAACCTTTGATAGTAAGCTTTTCTGTAGTCTGCCTGTTGATGTATTTTCCGTTTGAACTGTGCACAACATGAAGAGACGGAACACTGGCGGCTTGTCACAATGCCCCCCGATGACATCACAATAGCGCTGCTGCCTAGAAAACAAGCTGCGCAGAAGAAGTTGTTCTTTGGGTGGGAGGGTGGGCTAGTGGAAGGAGGGGGCAATCTCTTTTTTTCCCGGGTGGTAGGGGGATGACAGGAGAAGGGAAGCGGGTGGTGAGAAAGGTACAGAGGGCAGGGTTTGGGGGCTGGGAAGGAAAGGGAAAAGATTAGGGTTTGGGGATGATGAAAGGGCTTTCTACGGGTAAGGATGGCAAAGGGTGGCAGTGACGGAAAGTCAGGCAACCTGTCCTGTCCGTCTTTTTGTATCGTGAATTGGAAAGACTGCAAGGGGGAGGGGAGTTGCTTGCGCCCTAAAGGAGGAGTTATTCAGATTCATTGCAGTGGGCGGCGGCTGCAAAACGCACCATTCTTCTTGTTTTGGCTCTGCAAAGCAGCCTTTTCAAGGGTTGGCTTGGGTGACAAAATGTCTTGTGTAGGCGTGGGTTTGTCTCCCTCTCGCTCTCTCTCCCTAAGATGTGTCCGGCATAGGCCAGGGTGCCACTCGAGGCCCAAACCAATTCTGGTTATCGCTTCTCGGCCTTTTGGCTAAGATCAAGTGTAGTATCTGTTCTTATCAGTTTAATATCTGATACGTCCCCTATCTGGGGACCATATATTAAATGGATTTTTAGAACAGGGAGATGGAAAAAGAGCTTGCTCTGTCCACTCCACGCATTGACCTGGTATTGCAGTACCTCCAGGAACGGTGCACCCCTTCTTAACCCAGTTTCCAAAAGCAGAACTCAATTCACCTGATTCATATTAGCCCGATTTAATGAATTGGAAGAAAGCATACGTCTTCATATGCACCTCAATTTGGCCCATTCACTTTTCACACTTCCTCCTTTTGTTTTTTATCTTTCACACTTTTGACTTTCTTTATTCATCCAAATAGCAAACTCATCACCACTCAACCTGACCAACTCGGCTATGTCCCCGTGCTGCAGTTCTCTGTCTTATCTAGATCATTTGCAATTGAATGGAATAGATCCCTTTTGGACAAAGTGGATTCACCTGCTGCTGCAGTGACCACAGGTGTGATAACATCTAGAATTGGCATCTGGTGCGATCTCTCCGCTTCCACTCCAAAGAAAGTTACCTGTTTATTCCTATCATGCATTGGTTTTTGGGGTTTTCTTTGAGTAATGATGATCTCTTTAGTAGTCTGTTGGCGCCCTCTCCTGGAGGAATAGTTTGCTTGCTCTTGGACATTCTAAAAGAGAGGTCATGATAGACATTGAGCTTCTGAGCTCAATTGGGGACAGTCATGGGTGATGAATGTTTGCAACCTACTGCGAAGCCTCATACCGCAATATAAGGAACGTCAAATACTAAGAAAGGGCGGCCTATGAAAGAATTACTACTTTCAATAAGTACACTTAAACGGCTAATTGGGAATAGAAAAACTGTAAAAAGCCCTCTGAGAAAGCCCCCCTCTAACCTTTGATAGTAAGCTTTTCTGTAGTCTGCCTGTTGATGTATTTTCCGTTTGAACTGTGCACAACATGAAGAGACGGAACACTGGCGGCTTGTCACAATGCCCCCCGATGACATCACAATAGCGCTGCTGCCTAGAAAACAAGCTGCGCAGAAGAAGTTGTTCTTTGGGTGGGAGGGTGGGCTAGTGGAAGGAGGGGGCAATCTCTTTTTTTCCCGGGTGGTAGGGGGATGACAGGAGAAGGGAAGCGGGTGGTGAGAAAGGTACAGAGGGCAGGGTTTGGGGGCTGGGAAGGAAAGGGAAAAGATTAGGGTTTGGGGATGATGAAAGGGCTTTCTACGGGTAAGGATGGCAAAGGGTGGCAGTGACGGAAAGTCAGGCAACCTGTCCTGTCCGTCTTTTTGTATCGTGAATTGGAAAGACTGCAAGGGGGAGGGGAGTTGCTTGCGCCCTAAAGGAGGAGTTATTCAGATTCATTGCAGTGGGCGGCGGCTGCAAAACGCACCATTCTTCTTGTTTTGGCTCTGCAAAGCAGCCTTTTCAAGGGTTGGCTTGGGTGACAAAATGTCTTGTGTAGGCGTGGGTTTGTCTCCCTCTCGCTCTCTCTCCCTAAGATGTGTCCGGCATAGGCCAGGGTGCCACTCGAGGCCCAAACCAATTCTGGTTATCGCTTCTCGGCCTTTTGGCTAAGATCAAGTGTAGTATCTGTTCTTATCAGTTTAATATCTGATACGTCCCCTATCTGGGGACCATATATTAAATGGATTTTTAGAACAGGGAGATGGAAAAAGAGCTTGCTCTGTCCACTCCACGCATTGACCTGGTATTGCAGTACCTCCAGGAACGGTGCACCCCTTCTTAACCCAGTTTCCAAAAGCAGAACTCAATTCACCTGATTCATATTAGCCCGATTTAATGAATTGGAAGAAAGCATACGTCTTCATATGCACCTCAATTTGGCCCATTCACTTTTCACACTTCCTCCTTTTGTTTTTTATCTTTCACACTTTTGACTTTCTTTATTCATCCAAATAGCAAACTCATCACCACTCAACCTGACCAACTCGGCTATGTCCCCGTGCTGCAGTTCTCTGTCTTATCTAGATCATTTGCAATTGAATGGAATAGATCCCTTTTGGACAAAGTGGATTCACCTGCTGCTGCAGTGACCACAGGTGTGATAACATCTAGAATTGGCATCTGGTGCGATCTCTCCGCTTCCACTCCAAAGAAAGTTACCTGTTTATTCCTATCATGCATTGGTTTTTGGGGTTTTCTTTGAGTAATGATGATCTCTTTAGTAGTCTGTTGGCGCCCTCTCCTGGAGGAATAGTTTGCTTGCTCTTGGACATTCTAAAAGAGAGGTCATGATAGACATTGAGCTTCTGAGCTCAATTGGGGACAGTCATGGGTGATGAATGTTTGCAACCTACTGCGAAGCCTCATACCGCAATATAAGGAACGTCAAATACTAAGAAAGGGCGGCCTATGAAAGAATTACTACTTTCAATAAGTACACTTAAACGGCTAATTGGGAATAGAAAAACTGTAAAAAGCCCTCTGAGAAAGCCCCCCTCTAACCTTTGATAGTAAGCTTTTCTGTAGTCTGCCTGTTGATGTATTTTCCGTTTGAACTGTGCACAACATGAAGAGACGGAACACTGGCGGCTTGTCACAATGCCCCCCGATGACATCACAATAGCGCTGCTGCCTAGAAAACAAGCTGCGCAGAAGAAGTTGTTCTTTGGGTGGGAGGGTGGGCTAGTGGAAGGAGGGGGCAATCTCTTTTTTTCCCGGGTGGTAGGGGGATGACAGGAGAAGGGAAGCGGGTGGTGAGAAAGGTACAGAGGGCAGGGTTTGGGGGCTGGGAAGGAAAGGGAAAAGATTAGGGTTTGGGGATGATGAAAGGGCTTTCTACGGGTAAGGATGGCAAAGGGTGGCAGTGACGGAAAGTCAGGCAACCTGTCCTGTCCGTCTTTTTGTATCGTGAATTGGAAAGACTGCAAGGGGGAGGGGAGTTGCTTGCGCCCTAAAGGAGGAGTTATTCAGATTCATTGCAGTGGGCGGCGGCTGCAAAACGCACCATTCTTTCTTGTTTTGGCTCTGCAAAGCAGCCTTTTCAAGGGTTGGCTTGGGTGACAAAATGTCTTGTGTAGGCGTGGGTTTGTCTCCCTCTCGCTCTCTCTCCCTAAGATGTGTCCGGCATAGGCCAGGGTGCCACTCGAGGCCCAAACCAATTCTGGTTATCGCTTCTCGGCCTTTTGGCTAAGATCAAGTGTAGTATCTGTTCTTATCAGTTTAATATCTGATACGTCCCCTATCTGGGGACCATATATTAAATGGATTTTTAGAACAGGGAGATGGAAAAAGAGCTTGCTCTGTCCACTCCACGCATTGACCTGGTATTGCAGTACCTCCAGGAACGGTGCACCCCTTCTTAACCCAGTTTCCAAAAGCAGAACTCAATTCACCTGATTCATATTAGCCCGATTTAATGAATTGGAAGAAAGCATACGTCTTCATATGCACCTCAATTTGGCCCATTCACTTTTCACACTTCCTCCTTTTGTTTTTTATCTTTCACACTTTTGACTTTCTTTATTCATCCAAATAGCAAACTCATCACCACTCAACCTGACCAACTCGGCTATGTCCCCGTGCTGCAGTTCTCTGTCTTATCTAGATCATTTGCAATTGAATGGAATAGATCCCTTTTGGACAAAGTGGATTCACCTGCTGCTGCAGTGACCACAGGTGTGATAACATCTAGAATTGGCATCTGGTGCGATCTCTCCGCTTCCACTCCAAAGAAAGTTACCTGTTTATTCCTATCATGCATTGGTTTTTGGGGTTTTCTTTGAGTAATGATGATCTCTTTAGTAGTCTGTTGGCGCCCTCTCCTGGAGGAATAGTTTGCTTGCTCTTGGACATTCTAAAAGAGAGGTCATGATAGACATTGAGCTTCTGAGCTCAATTGGGGACAGTCATGGGTGATGAATGTTTGCAACCTACTGCGAAGCCTCATACCGCAATATAAGGAACGTCAAATACTAAGAAAGGGCGGCCTATGAAAGAATTACTACTTTCAATAAGTACACTTAAACGGCTAATTGGGAATAGAAAAACTGTAAAAAGCCCTCTGAGAAAGCCCCCCTCTAACCTTTGATAGTAAGCTTTTCTGTAGTCTGCCTGTTGATGTATTTTCCGTTTGAACTGTGCACAACATGAAGAGACGGAACACTGGCGGCTTGTCACAATGCCCCCCGATGACATCACAATAGCGCTGCTGCCTAGAAAACAAGCTGCGCAGAAGAAGTTGTTCTTTGGGTGGGAGGGTGGGCTAGTGGAAGGAGGGGGCAATCTCTTTTTTTCCCGGGTGGTAGGGGGATGACAGGAGAAGGGAAGCGGGTGGTGAGAAAGGTACAGAGGGCAGGGTTTGGGGGCTGGGAAGGAAAGGGAAAAGATTAGGGTTTGGGGATGATGAAAGGGCTTTCTACGGGTAAGGATGGCAAAGGGTGGCAGTGACGGAAAGTCAGGCAACCTGTCCTGTCCGTCTTTTTGTATCGTGAATTGGAAAGACTGCAAGGGGGAGGGGAGTTGCTTGCGCCCTAAAGGAGGAGTTATTCAGATTCATTGCAGTGGGCGGCGGCTGCAAAACGCACCATTCTTCTTGTTTTGGCTCTGCAAAGCAGCCTTTTCAAGGGTTGGCTTGGGTGACAAAATGTCTTGTGTAGGCGTGGGTTTGTCTCCCTCTCGCTCTCTCTCCCTAAGATGTGTCCGGCATAGGCCAGGGTGCCACTCGAGGCCCAAACCAATTCTGGTTATCGCTTCTCGGCCTTTTGGCTAAGATCAAGTGTAGTATCTGTTCTTATCAGTTTAATATCTGATACGTCCCCTATCTGGGGACCATATATTAAATGGATTTTTAGAACAGGGAGATGGAAAAAGAGCTTGCTCTGTCCACTCCACGCATTGACCTGGTATTGCAGTACCTCCAGGAACGGTGCACCCCTTCTTAACCCAGTTTCCAAAAGCAGAACTCAATTCACCTGATTCATATTAGCCCGATTTAATGAATTGGAAGAAAGCATACGTCTTCATATGCACCTCAATTTGGCCCATTCACTTTTCACACTTCCTCCTTTTGTTTTTTATCTTTCACACTTTTGACTTTCTTTATTCATCCAAATAGCAAACTCATCACCACTCAACCTGACCAACTCGGCTATGTCCCCGTGCTGCAGTTCTCTGTCTTATCTAGATCATTTGCAATTGAATGGAATAGATCCCTTTTGGACAAAGTGGATTCACCTGCTGCTGCAGTGACCACAGGTGTGATAACATCTAGAATTGGCATCTGGTGCGATCTCTCCGCTTCCACTCCAAAGAAAGTTACCTGTTTATTCCTATCATGCATTGGTTTTTGGGGTTTTCTTTGAGTAATGATGATCTCTTTAGTAGTCTGTTGGCGCCCTCTCCTGGAGGAATAGTTTGCTTGCTCTTGGACATTCTAAAAGAGAGGTCATGATAGACATTGAGCTTCTGAGCTCAATTGGGGACAGTCATGGGTGATGAATGTTTGCAACCTACTGCGAAGCCTCATACCGCAATATAAGGAACGTCAAATACTAAGAAAGGGCGGCCTATGAAAGAATTACTACTTTCAATAAGTACACTTAAACGGCTAATTGGGAATAGAAAAACTGTAAAAAGCCCTCTGAGAAAGCCCCCCTCTAACCTTTGATAGTAAGCTTTTCTGTAGTCTGCCTGTTGATGTATTTTCCGTTTGAACTGTGCACAACATGAAGAGACGGAACACTGGCGGCTTGTCACAATGCCCCCCGATGACATCACAATAGCGCTGCTGCCTAGAAAACAAGCTGCGCAGAAGAAGTTGTTCTTTGGGTGGGAGGGTGGGCTAGTGGAAGGAGGGGGCAATCTCTTTTTTTCCCGGGTGGTAGGGGGATGACAGGAGAAGGGAAGCGGGTGGTGAGAAAGGTACAGAGGGCAGGGTTTGGGGGCTGGGAAGGAAAGGGAAAAGATTAGGGTTTGGGGATGATGAAAGGGCTTTCTACGGGTAAGGATGGCAAAGGGTGGCAGTGACGGAAAGTCAGGCAACCTGTCCTGTCCGTCTTTTTGTATCGTGAATTGGAAAGACTGCAAGGGGGAGGGGAGTTGCTTGCGCCCTAAAGGAGGAGTTATTCAGATTCATTGCAGTGGGCGGCGGCTGCAAAACGCACCATTCTTCTTGTTTTGGCTCTGCAAAGCAGCCTTTTCAAGGGTTGGCTTGGGTGACAAAATGTCTTGTGTAGGCGTGGGTTTGTCTCCCTCTCGCTCTCTCTCCCTAAGATGTGTCCGGCATAGGCCAGGGTGCCACTCGAGGCCCAAACCAATTCTGGTTATCGCTTCTCGGCCTTTTGGCTAAGATCAAGTGTAGTATCTGTTCTTATCAGTTTAATATCTGATACGTCCCCTATCTGGGGACCATATATTAAATGGATTTTTAGAACAGGGAGATGGAAAAAGAGCTTGCTCTGTCCACTCCACGCATTGACCTGGTATTGCAGTACCTCCAGGAACGGTGCACCCCTTCTTAACCCAGTTTCCAAAAGCAGAACTCAATTCACCTGATTCATATTAGCCCGATTTAATGAATTGGAAGAAAGCATACGTCTTCATATGCACCTCAATTTGGCCCATTCACTTTTCACACTTCCTCCTTTTGTTTTTTATCTTTCACACTTTTGACTTTCTTTATTCATCCAAATAGCAAACTCATCACCACTCAACCTGACCAACTCGGCTATGTCCCCGTGCTGCAGTTCTCTGTCTTATCTAGATCATTTGCAATTGAATGGAATAGATCCCTTTTGGACAAAGTGGATTCACCTGCTGCTGCAGTGACCACAGGTGTGATAACATCTAGAATTGGCATCTGGTGCGATCTCTCCGCTTCCACTCCAAAGAAAGTTACCTGTTTATTCCTATCATGCATTGGTTTTTGGGGTTTTCTTTGAGTAATGATGATCTCTTTAGTAGTCTGTTGGCGCCCTCTCCTGGAGGAATAGTTTGCTTGCTCTTGGACATTCTAAAAGAGAGGTCATGATAGACATTGAGCTTCTGAGCTCAATTGGGGACAGTCATGGGTGATGAATGTTTGCAACCTACTGCGAAGCCTCATACCGCAATATAAGGAACGTCAAATACTAAGAAAGGGCGGCCTATGAAAGAATTACTACTTTCAATAAGTACACTTAAACGGCTAATTGGGAATAGAAAAACTGTAAAAAGCCCTCTGAGAAAGCCCCCCTCTAACCTTTGATAGTAAGCTTTTCTGTAGTCTGCCTGTTGATGTATTTTCCGTTTGAACTGTGCACAACATGAAGAGACGGAACACTGGCGGCTTGTCACAATGCCCCCCGATGACATCACAATAGCGCTGCTGCCTAGAAAACAAGCTGCGCAGAAGAAGTTGTTCTTTGGGTGGGAGGGTGGGCTAGTGGAAGGAGGGGGCAATCTCTTTTTTTCCCGGGTGGTAGGGGGATGACAGGAGAAGGGAAGCGGGTGGTGAGAAAGGTACAGAGGGCAGGGTTTGGGGGCTGGGAAGGAAAGGGAAAAGATTAGGGTTTGGGGATGATGAAAGGGCTTTCTACGGGTAAGGATGGCAAAGGGTGGCAGTGACGGAAAGTCAGGCAACCTGTCCTGTCCGTCTTTTTGTATCGTGAATTGGAAAGACTGCAAGGGGGAGGGGAGTTGCTTGCGCCCTAAAGGAGGAGTTATTCAGATTCATTGCAGTGGGCGGCGGCTGCAAAACGCACCATTCTTCTTGTTTTGGCTCTGCAAAGCAGCCTTTTCAAGGGTTGGCTTGGGTGACAAAATGTCTTGTGTAGGCGTGGGTTTGTCTCCCTCTCGCTCTCTCTCCCTAAGATGTGTCCGGCATAGGCCAGGGTGCCACTCGAGGCCCAAACCAATTCTGGTTATCGCTTCTCGGCCTTTTGGCTAAGATCAAGTGTAGTATCTGTTCTTATCAGTTTAATATCTGATACGTCCCCTATCTGGGGACCATATATTAAATGGATTTTTAGAACAGGGAGATGGAAAAAGAGCTTGCTCTGTCCACTCCACGCATTGACCTGGTATTGCAGTACCTCCAGGAACGGTGCACCCCTTCTTAACCCAGTTTCCAAAAGCAGAACTCAATTCACCTGATTCATATTAGCCCGATTTAATGAATTGGAAGAAAGCATACGTCTTCATATGCACCTCAATTTGGCCCATTCACTTTTCACACTTCCTCCTTTTGTTTTTTATCTTTCACACTTTTGACTTTCTTTATTCATCCAAATAGCAAACTCATCACCACTCAACCTGACCAACTCGGCTATGTCCCCGTGCTGCAGTTCTCTGTCTTATCTAGATCATTTGCAATTGAATGGAATAGATCCCTTTTGGACAAAGTGGATTCACCTGCTGCTGCAGTGACCACAGGTGTGATAACATCTAGAATTGGCATCTGGTGCGATCTCTCCGCTTCCACTCCAAAGAAAGTTACCTGTTTATTCCTATCATGCATTGGTTTTTGGGGTTTTCTTTGAGTAATGATGATCTCTTTAGTAGTCTGTTGGCGCCCTCTCCTGGAGGAATAGTTTGCTTGCTCTTGGACATTCTAAAAGAGAGGTCATGATAGACATTGAGCTTCTGAGCTCAATTGGGGACAGTCATGGGTGATGAATGTTTGCAACCTACTGCGAAGCCTCATACCGCAATATAAGGAACGTCAAATACTAAGAAAGGGCGGCCTATGAAAGAATTACTACTTTCAATAAGTACACTTAAACGGCTAATTGGGAATAGAAAAACTGTAAAAAGCCCTCTGAGAAAGCCCCCCTCTAACCTTTGATAGTAAGCTTTTCTGTAGTCTGCCTGTTGATGTATTTTCCGTTTGAACTGTGCACAACATGAAGAGACGGAACACTGGCGGCTTGTCACAATGCCCCCCGATGACATCACAATAGCGCTGCTGCCTAGAAAACAAGCTGCGCAGAAGAAGTTGTTCTTTGGGTGGGAGGGTGGGCTAGTGGAAGGAGGGGGCAATCTCTTTTTTTCCCGGGTGGTAGGGGGATGACAGGAGAAGGGAAGCGGGTGGTGAGAAAGGTACAGAGGGCAGGGTTTGGGGGCTGGGAAGGAAAGGGAAAAGATTAGGGTTTGGGGATGATGAAAGGGCTTTCTACGGGTAAGGATGGCAAAGGGTGGCAGTGACGGAAAGTCAGGCAACCTGTCCTGTCCGTCTTTTTGTATCGTGAATTGGAAAGACTGCAAGGGGGAGGGGAGTTGCTTGCGCCCTAAAGGAGGAGTTATTCAGATTCATTGCAGTGGGCGGCGGCTGCAAAACGCACCATTCTTCTTGTTTTGGCTCTGCAAAGCAGCCTTTTCAAGGGTTGGCTTGGGTGACAAAATGTCTTGTGTAGGCGTGGGTTTGTCTCCCTCTCGCTCTCTCTCCCTAAGATGTGTCCGGCATAGGCCAGGGTGCCACTCGAGGCCCAAACCAATTCTGGTTATCGCTTCTCGGCCTTTTGGCTAAGATCAAGTGTAGTATCTGTTCTTATCAGTTTAATATCTGATACGTCCCCTATCTGGGGACCATATATTAAATGGATTTTTAGAACAGGGAGATGGAAAAAGAGCTTGCTCTGTCCACTCCACGCATTGACCTGGTATTGCAGTACCTCCAGGAACGGTGCACCCCTTCTTAACCCAGTTTCCAAAAGCAGAACTCAATTCACCTGATTCATATTAGCCCGATTTAATGAATTGGAAGAAAGCATACGTCTTCATATGCACCTCAATTTGGCCCATTCACTTTTCACACTTCCTCCTTTTGTTTTTTATCTTTCACACTTTTGACTTTCTTTATTCATCCAAATAGCAAACTCATCACCACTCAACCTGACCAACTCGGCTATGTCCCCGTGCTGCAGTTCTCTGTCTTATCTAGATCATTTGCAATTGAATGGAATAGATCCCTTTTGGACAAAGTGGATTCACCTGCTGCTGCAGTGACCACAGGTGTGATAACATCTAGAATTGGCATCTGGTGCGATCTCTCCGCTTCCACTCCAAAGAAAGTTACCTGTTTATTCCTATCATGCATTGGTTTTTGGGGTTTTCTTTGAGTAATGATGATCTCTTTAGTAGTCTGTTGGCGCCCTCTCCTGGAGGAATAGTTTGCTTGCTCTTGGACATTCTAAAAGAGAGGTCATGATAGACATTGAGCTTCTGAGCTCAATTGGGGACAGTCATGGGTGATGAATGTTTGCAACCTACTGCGAAGCCTCATACCGCAATATAAGGAACGTCAAATACTAAGAAAGGGCGGCCTATGAAAGAATTACTACTTTCAATAAGTACACTTAAACGGCTAATTGGGAATAGAAAAACTGTAAAAAGCCCTCTGAGAAAGCCCCCCTCTAACCTTTGATAGTAAGCTTTTCTGTAGTCTGCCTGTTGATGTATTTTCCGTTTGAACTGTGCACAACATGAAGAGACGGAACACTGGCGGCTTGTCACAATGCCCCCCGATGACATCACAATAGCGCTGCTGCCTAGAAAACAAGCTGCGCAGAAGAAGTTGTTCTTTGGGTGGGAGGGTGGGCTAGTGGAAGGAGGGGGCAATCTCTTTTTTTCCCGGGTGGTAGGGGGATGACAGGAGAAGGGAAGCGGGTGGTGAGAAAGGTACAGAGGGCAGGGTTTGGGGGCTGGGAAGGAAAGGGAAAAGATTAGGGTTTGGGGATGATGAAAGGGCTTTCTACGGGTAAGGATGGCAAAGGGTGGCAGTGACGGAAAGTCAGGCAACCTGTCCTGTCCGTCTTTTTGTATCGTGAATTGGAAAGACTGCAAGGGGGAGGGGAGTTGCTTGCGCCCTAAAGGAGGAGTTATTCAGATTCATTGCAGTGTGGCGGCGGCTGCAAAACGCACCATTCTTCTTGTTTTGGCTCTGCAAAGCAGCCTTTTCAAGGGTTGGCTTGGGTGACAAAATGTCTTGTGTAGGCGTGGGTTTGTCTCCCTCTCGCTCTCTCTCCCTAAGATGTGTCCGGCATAGGCCAGGGTGCCACTCGAGGCCCAAACCAATTCTGGTTATCGCTTCTCGGCCTTTTGGCTAAGATCAAGTGTAGTATCTGTTCTTATCAGTTTAATATCTGATACGTCCCCTATCTGGGGACCATATATTAAATGGATTTTTAGAACAGGGAGATGGAAAAAGAGCTTGCTCTGTCCACTCCACGCATTGACCTGGTATTGCAGTACCTCCAGGAACGGTGCACCCCTTCTTAACCCAGTTTCCAAAAGCAGAACTCAATTCACCTGATTCATATTAGCCCGATTTAATGAATTGGAAGAAAGCATACGTCTTCATATGCACCTCAATTTGGCCCATTCACTTTTCACACTTCCTCCTTTTGTTTTTTATCTTTCACACTTTTGACTTTCTTTATTCATCCAAATAGCAAACTCATCACCACTCAACCTGACCAACTCGGCTATGTCCCCGTGCTGCAGTTCTCTGTCTTATCTAGATCATTTGCAATTGAATGGAATAGATCCCTTTTGGACAAAGTGGATTCACCTGCTGCTGCAGTGACCACAGGTGTGATAACATCTAGAATTGGCATCTGGTGCGATCTCTCCGCTTCCACTCCAAAGAAAGTTACCTGTTTATTCCTATCATGCATTGGTTTTTGGGGTTTTCTTTGAGTAATGATGATCTCTTTAGTAGTCTGTTGGCGCCCTCTCCTGGAGGAATAGTTTGCTTGCTCTTGGACATTCTAAAAGAGAGGTCATGATAGACATTGAGCTTCTGAGCTCAATTGGGGACAGTCATGGGTGATGAATGTTTGCAACCTACTGCGAAGCCTCATACCGCAATATAAGGAACGTCAAATACTAAGAAAGGGCGGCCTATGAAAGAATTACTACTTTCAATAAGTACACTTAAACGGCTAATTGGGAATAGAAAAACTGTAAAAAGCCCTCTGAGAAAGCCCCCCTCTAACCTTTGATAGTAAGCTTTTCTGTAGTCTGCCTGTTGATGTATTTTCCGTTTGAACTGTGCACAACATGAAGAGACGGAACACTGGCGGCTTGTCACAATGCCCCCCGATGACATCACAATAGCGCTGCTGCCTAGAAAACAAGCTGCGCAGAAGAAGTTGTTCTTTGGGTGGGAGGGTGGGCTAGTGGAAGGAGGGGGCAATCTCTTTTTTTCCCGGGTGGTAGGGGGATGACAGGAGAAGGGAAGCGGGTGGTGAGAAAGGTACAGAGGGCAGGGTTTGGGGGCTGGGAAGGAAAGGGAAAAGATTAGGGTTTGGGGATGATGAAAGGGCTTTCTACGGGTAAGGATGGCAAAGGGTGGCAGTGACGGAAAGTCAGGCAACCTGTCCTGTCCGTCTTTTTGTATCGTGAATTGGAAAGACTGCAAGGGGGAGGGGAGTTGCTTGCGCCCTAAAGGAGGAGTTATTCAGATTCATTGCAGTGGGCGGCGGCTGCAAAACGCACCATTCTTCTTGTTTTGGCTCTGCAAAGCAGCCTTTTCAAGGGTTGGCTTGGGTGACAAAATGTCTTGTGTAGGCGTGGGTTTGTCTCCCTCTCGCTCTCTCTCCCTAAGATGTGTCCGGCATAGGCCAGGGTGCCACTCGAGGCCCAAACCAATTCTGGTTATCGCTTCTCGGCCTTTTGGCTAAGATCAAGTGTAGTATCTGTTCTTATCAGTTTAATATCTGATACGTCCCCTATCTGGGGACCATATATTAAATGGATTTTTAGAACAGGGAGATGGAAAAAGAGCTTGCTCTGTCCACTCCACGCATTGACCTGGTATTGCAGTACCTCCAGGAACGGTGCACCCCTTCTTAACCCAGTTTCCAAAAGCAGAACTCAATTCACCTGATTCATATTAGCCCGATTTAATGAATTGGAAGAAAGCATACGTCTTCATATGCACCTCAATTTGGCCCATTCACTTTTCACACTTCCTCCTTTTGTTTTTTATCTTTCACACTTTTGACTTTCTTTATTCATCCAAATAGCAAACTCATCACCACTCAACCTGACCAACTCGGCTATGTCCCCGTGCTGCAGTTCTCTGTCTTATCTAGATCATTTGCAATTGAATGGAATAGATCCCTTTTGGACAAAGTGGATTCACCTGCTGCTGCAGTGACCACAGGTGTGATAACATCTAGAATTGGCATCTGGTGCGATCTCTCCGCTTCCACTCCAAAGAAAGTTACCTGTTTATTCCTATCATGCATTGGTTTTTGGGGTTTTCTTTGAGTAATGATGATCTCTTTAGTAGTCTGTTGGCGCCCTCTCCTGGAGGAATAGTTTGCTTGCTCTTGGACATTCTAAAAGAGAGGTCATGATAGACATTGAGCTTCTGAGCTCAATTGGGGACAGTCATGGGTGATGAATGTTTGCAACCTACTGCGAAGCCTCATACCGCAATATAAGGAACGTCAAATACTAAGAAAGGGCGGCCTATGAAAGAATTACTACTTTCAATAAGTACACTTAAACGGCTAATTGGGAATAGAAAAACTGTAAAAAGCCCTCTGAGAAAGCCCCCCTCTAACCTTTGATAGTAAGCTTTTCTGTAGTCTGCCTGTTGATGTATTTTCCGTTTGAACTGTGCACAACATGAAGAGACGGAACACTGGCGGCTTGTCACAATGCCCCCCGATGACATCACAATAGCGCTGCTGCCTAGAAAACAAGCTGCGCAGAAGAAGTTGTTCTTTGGGTGGGAGGGTGGGCTAGTGGAAGGAGGGGGCAATCTCTTTTTTTCCCGGGTGGTAGGGGGATGACAGGAGAAGGGAAGCGGGTGGTGAGAAAGGTACAGAGGGCAGGGTTTGGGGGCTGGGAAGGAAAGGGAAAAGATTAGGGTTTGGGGATGATGAAAGGGCTTTCTACGGGTAAGGATGGCAAAGGGTGGCAGTGACGGAAAGTCAGGCAACCTGTCCTGTCCGTCTTTTTGTATCGTGAATTGGAAAGACTGCAAGGGGGAGGGGAGTTGCTTGCGCCCTAAAGGAGGAGTTATTCAGATTCATTGCAGTGGGCGGCGGCTGCAAAACGCACCATTCTTCTTGTTTTGGCTCTGCAAAGCAGCCTTTTCAAGGGTTGGCTTGGGTGACAAAATGTCTTGTGTAGGCGTGGGTTTGTCTCCCTCTCGCTCTCTCTCCCTAAGATGTGTCCGGCATAGGCCAGGGTGCCACTCGAGGCCCAAACCAATTCTGGTTATCGCTTCTCGGCCTTTTGGCTAAGATCAAGTGTAGTATCTGTTCTTATCAGTTTAATATCTGATACGTCCCCTATCTGGGGACCATATATTAAATGGATTTTTAGAACAGGGAGATGGAAAAAGAGCTTGCTCTGTCCACTCCACGCATTGACCTGGTATTGCAGTACCTCCAGGAACGGTGCACCCCTTCTTAACCCAGTTTCCAAAAGCAGAACTCAATTCACCTGATTCATATTAGCCCGATTTAATGAATTGGAAGAAAGCATACGTCTTCATATGCACCTCAATTTGGCCCATTCACTTTTCACACTTCCTCCTTTTGTTTTTTATCTTTCACACTTTTGACTTTCTTTATTCATCCAAATAGCAAACTCATCACCACTCAACCTGACCAACTCGGCTATGTCCCCGTGCTGCAGTTCTCTGTCTTATCTAGATCATTTGCAATTGAATGGAATAGATCCCTTTTGGACAAAGTGGATTCACCTGCTGCTGCAGTGACCACAGGTGTGATAACATCTAGAATTGGCATCTGGTGCGATCTCTCCGCTTCCACTCCAAAGAAAGTTACCTGTTTATTCCTATCATGCATTGGTTTTTGGGGTTTTCTTTGAGTAATGATGATCTCTTTAGTAGTCTGTTGGCGCCCTCTCCTGGAGGAATAGTTTGCTTGCTCTTGGACATTCTAAAAGAGAGGTCATGATAGACATTGAGCTTCTGAGCTCAATTGGGGACAGTCATGGGTGATGAATGTTTGCAACCTACTGCGAAGCCTCATACCGCAATATAAGGAACGTCAAATACTAAGAAAGGGCGGCCTATGAAAGAATTACTACTTTCAATAAGTACACTTAAACGGCTAATTGGGAATAGAAAAACTGTAAAAAGCCCTCTGAGAAAGCCCCCCTCTAACCTTTGATAGTAAGCTTTTCTGTAGTCTGCCTGTTGATGTATTTTCCGTTTGAACTGTGCACAACATGAAGAGACGGAACACTGGCGGCTTGTCACAATGCCCCCCGATGACATCACAATAGCGCTGCTGCCTAGAAAACAAGCTGCGCAGAAGAAGTTGTTCTTTGGGTGGGAGGGTGGGCTAGTGGAAGGAGGGGGCAATCTCTTTTTTTCCCGGGTGGTAGGGGGATGACAGGAGAAGGGAAGCGGGTGGTGAGAAAGGTACAGAGGGCAGGGTTTGGGGGCTGGGAAGGAAAGGGAAAAGATTAGGGTTTGGGGATGATGAAAGGGCTTTCTACGGGTAAGGATGGCAAAGGGTGGCAGTGACGGAAAGTCAGGCAACCTGTCCTGTCCGTCTTTTTGTATCGTGAATTGGAAAGACTGCAAGGGGGAGGGGAGTTGCTTGCGCCCTAAAGGAGGAGTTATTCAGATTCATTGCAGTGGGCGGCGGCTGCAAAACGCACCATTCTTCTTGTTTTGGCTCTGCAAAGCAGCCTTTTCAAGGGTTGGCTTGGGTGACAAAATGTCTTGTGTAGGCGTGGGTTTGTCTCCCTCTCGCTCTCTCTCCCTAAGATGTGTCCGGCATAGGCCAGGGTGCCACTCGAGGCCCAAACCAATTCTGGTTATCGCTTCTCGGCCTTTTGGCTAAGATCAAGTGTAGTATCTGTTCTTATCAGTTTAATATCTGATACGTCCCCTATCTGGGGACCATATATTAAATGGATTTTTAGAACAGGGAGATGGAAAAAGAGCTTGCTCTGTCCACTCCACGCATTGACCTGGTATTGCAGTACCTCCAGGAACGGTGCACCCCTTCTTAACCCAGTTTCCAAAAGCAGAACTCAATTCACCTGATTCATATTAGCCCGATTTAATGAATTGGAAGAAAGCATACGTCTTCATATGCACCTCAATTTGGCCCATTCACTTTTCACACTTCCTCCTTTTGTTTTTTATCTTTCACACTTTTGACTTTCTTTATTCATCCAAATAGCAAACTCATCACCACTCAACCTGACCAACTCGGCTATGTCCCCGTGCTGCAGTTCTCTGTCTTATCTAGATCATTTGCAATTGAATGGAATAGATCCCTTTTGGACAAAGTGGATTCACCTGCTGCTGCAGTGACCACAGGTGTGATAACATCTAGAATTGGCATCTGGTGCGATCTCTCCGCTTCCACTCCAAAGAAAGTTACCTGTTTATTCCTATCATGCATTGGTTTTTGGGGTTTTCTTTGAGTAATGATGATCTCTTTAGTAGTCTGTTGGCGCCCTCTCCTGGAGGAATAGTTTGCTTGCTCTTGGACATTCTAAAAGAGAGGTCATGATAGACATTGAGCTTCTGAGCTCAATTGGGGACAGTCATGGGTGATGAATGTTTGCAACCTACTGCGAAGCCTCATACCGCAATATAAGGAACGTCAAATACTAAGAAAGGGCGGCCTATGAAAGAATTACTACTTTCAATAAGTACACTTAAACGGCTAATTGGGAATAGAAAAACTGTAAAAAGCCCTCTGAGAAAGCCCCCCTCTAACCTTTGATAGTAAGCTTTTCTGTAGTCTGCCTGTTGATGTATTTTCCGTTTGAACTGTGCACAACATGAAGAGACGGAACACTGGCGGCTTGTCACAATGCCCCCCGATGACATCACAATAGCGCTGCTGCCTAGAAAACAAGCTGCGCAGAAGAAGTTGTTCTTTGGGTGGGAGGGTGGGCTAGTGGAAGGAGGGGGCAATCTCTTTTTTTCCCGGGTGGTAGGGGGATGACAGGAGAAGGGAAGCGGGTGGTGAGAAAGGTACAGAGGGCAGGGTTTGGGGGCTGGGAAGGAAAGGGAAAAGATTAGGGTTTGGGGATGATGAAAGGGCTTTCTACGGGTAAGGATGGCAAAGGGTGGCAGTGACGGAAAGTCAGGCAACCTGTCCTGTCCGTCTTTTTGTATCGTGAATTGGAAAGACTGCAAGGGGGAGGGGAGTTGCTTGCGCCCTAAAGGAGGAGTTATTCAGATTCATTGCAGTGGGCGGCGGCTGCAAAACGCACCATTCTTCTTGTTTTGGCTCTGCAAAGCAGCCTTTTCAAGGGTTGGCTTGGGTGACAAAATGTCTTGTGTAGGCGTGGGTTTGTCTCCCTCTCGCTCTCTCTCCCTAAGATGTGTCCGGCATAGGCCAGGGTGCCACTCGAGGCCCAAACCAATTCTGGTTATCGCTTCTCGGCCTTTTGGCTAAGATCAAGTGTAGTATCTGTTCTTATCAGTTTAATATCTGATACGTCCCCTATCTGGGGACCATATATTAAATGGATTTTTAGAACAGGGAGATGGAAAAAGAGCTTGCTCTGTCCACTCCACGCATTGACCTGGTATTGCAGTACCTCCAGGAACGGTGCACCCCTTCTTAACCCAGTTTCCAAAAGCAGAACTCAATTCACCTGATTCATATTAGCCCGATTTAATGAATTGGAAGAAAGCATACGTCTTCATATGCACCTCAATTTGGCCCATTCACTTTTCACACTTCCTCCTTTTGTTTTTTATCTTTCACACTTTTGACTTTCTTTATTCATCCAAATAGCAAACTCATCACCACTCAACCTGACCAACTCGGCTATGTCCCCGTGCTGCAGTTCTCTGTCTTATCTAGATCATTTGCAATTGAATGGAATAGATCCCTTTTGGACAAAGTGGATTCACCTGCTGCTGCAGTGACCACAGGTGTGATAACATCTAGAATTGGCATCTGGTGCGATCTCTCCGCTTCCACTCCAAAGAAAGTTACCTGTTTATTCCTATCATGCATTGGTTTTTGGGGTTTTCTTTGAGTAATGATGATCTCTTTAGTAGTCTGTTGGCGCCCTCTCCTGGAGGAATAGTTTGCTTGCTCTTGGACATTCTAAAAGAGAGGTCATGATAGACATTGAGCTTCTGAGCTCAATTGGGGACAGTCATGGGTGATGAATGTTTGCAACCTACTGCGAAGCCTCATACCGCAATATAAGGAACGTCAAATACTAAGAAAGGGCGGCCTATGAAAGAATTACTACTTTCAATAAGTACACTTAAACGGCTAATTGGGAATAGAAAAACTGTAAAAAGCCCTCTGAGAAAGCCCCCCTCTAACCTTTGATAGTAAGCTTTTCTGTAGTCTGCCTGTTGATGTATTTTCCGTTTGAACTGTGCACAACATGAAGAGACGGAACACTGGCGGCTTGTCACAATGCCCCCCGATGACATCACAATAGCGCTGCTGCCTAGAAAACAAGCTGCGCAGAAGAAGTTGTTCTTTGGGTGGGAGGGTGGGCTAGTGGAAGGAGGGGGCAATCTCTTTTTTTCCCGGGTGGTAGGGGGATGACAGGAGAAGGGAAGCGGGTGGTGAGAAAGGTACAGAGGGCAGGGTTTGGGGGCTGGGAAGGAAAGGGAAAAGATTAGGGTTTGGGGATGATGAAAGGGCTTTCTACGGGTAAGGATGGCAAAGGGTGGCAGTGACGGAAAGTCAGGCAACCTGTCCTGTCCGTCTTTTTGTATCGTGAATTGGAAAGACTGCAAGGGGGAGGGGAGTTGCTTGCGCCCTAAAGGAGGAGTTATTCAGATTCATTGCAGTGGGCGGCGGCTGCAAAACGCACCATTCTTCTTGTTTTGGCTCTGCAAAGCAGCCTTTTCAAGGGTTGGCTTGGGTGACAAAATGTCTTGTGTAGGCGTGGGTTTGTCTCCCTCTCGCTCTCTCTCCCTAAGATGTGTCCGGCATAGGCCAGGGTGCCACTCGAGGCCCAAACCAATTCTGGTTATCGCTTCTCGGCCTTTTGGCTAAGATCAAGTGTAGTATCTGTTCTTATCAGTTTAATATCTGATACGTCCCCTATCTGGGGACCATATATTAAATGGATTTTTAGAACAGGGAGATGGAAAAAGAGCTTGCTCTGTCCACTCCACGCATTGACCTGGTATTGCAGTACCTCCAGGAACGGTGCACCCCTTCTTAACCCAGTTTCCAAAAGCAGAACTCAATTCACCTGATTCATATTAGCCCGATTTAATGAATTGGAAGAAAGCATACGTCTTCATATGCACCTCAATTTGGCCCATTCACTTTTCACACTTCCTCCTTTTGTTTTTTATCTTTCACACTTTTGACTTTCTTTATTCATCCAAATAGCAAACTCATCACCACTCAACCTGACCAACTCGGCTATGTCCCCGTGCTGCAGTTCTCTGTCTTATCTAGATCATTTGCAATTGAATGGAATAGATCCCTTTTGGACAAAGTGGATTCACCTGCTGCTGCAGTGACCACAGGTGTGATAACATCTAGAATTGGCATCTGGTGCGATCTCTCCGCTTCCACTCCAAAGAAAGTTACCTGTTTATTCCTATCATGCATTGGTTTTTGGGGTTTTCTTTGAGTAATGATGATCTCTTTAGTAGTCTGTTGGCGCCCTCTCCTGGAGGAATAGTTTGCTTGCTCTTGGACATTCTAAAAGAGAGGTCATGATAGACATTGAGCTTCTGAGCTCAATTGGGGACAGTCATGGGTGATGAATGTTTGCAACCTACTGCGAAGCCTCATACCGCAATATAAGGAACGTCAAATACTAAGAAAGGGCGGCCTATGAAAGAATTACTACTTTCAATAAGTACACTTAAACGGCTAATTGGGAATAGAAAAACTGTAAAAAGCCCTCTGAGAAAGCCCCCCTCTAACCTTTGATAGTAAGCTTTTCTGTAGTCTGCCTGTTGATGTATTTTCCGTTTGAACTGTGCACAACATGAAGAGACGGAACACTGGCGGCTTGTCACAATGCCCCCCGATGACATCACAATAGCGCTGCTGCCTAGAAAACAAGCTGCGCAGAAGAAGTTGTTCTTTGGGTGGGAGGGTGGGCTAGTGGAAGGAGGGGGCAATCTCTTTTTTTCCCGGGTGGTAGGGGGATGACAGGAGAAGGGAAGCGGGTGGTGAGAAAGGTACAGAGGGCAGGGTTTGGGGGCTGGGAAGGAAAGGGAAAAGATTAGGGTTTGGGGATGATGAAAGGGCTTTCTACGGGTAAGGATGGCAAAGGGTGGCAGTGACGGAAAGTCAGGCAACCTGTCCTGTCCGTCTTTTTGTATCGTGAATTGGAAAGACTGCAAGGGGGAGGGGAGTTGCTTGCGCCCTAAAGGAGGAGTTATTCAGATTCATTGCAGTGGGCGGCGGCTGCAAAACGCACCATTCTTCTTGTTTTGGCTCTGCAAAGCAGCCTTTTCAAGGGTTGGCTTGGGTGACAAAATGTCTTGTGTAGGCGTGGGTTTGTCTCCCTCTCGCTCTCTCTCCCTAAGATGTGTCCGGCATAGGCCAGGGTGCCACTCGAGGCCCAAACCAATTCTGGTTATCGCTTCTCGGCCTTTTGGCTAAGATCAAGTGTAGTATCTGTTCTTATCAGTTTAATATCTGATACGTCCCCTATCTGGGGACCATATATTAAATGGATTTTTAGAACAGGGAGATGGAAAAAGAGCTTGCTCTGTCCACTCCACGCATTGACCTGGTATTGCAGTACCTCCAGGAACGGTGCACCCCTTCTTAACCCAGTTTCCAAAAGCAGAACTCAATTCACCTGATTCATATTAGCCCGATTTAATGAATTGGAAGAAAGCATACGTCTTCATATGCACCTCAATTTGGCCCATTCACTTTTCACACTTCCTCCTTTTGTTTTTTATCTTTCACACTTTTGACTTTCTTTATTCATCCAAATAGCAAACTCATCACCACTCAACCTGACCAACTCGGCTATGTCCCCGTGCTGCAGTTCTCTGTCTTATCTAGATCATTTGCAATTGAATGGAATAGATCCCTTTTGGACAAAGTGGATTCACCTGCTGCTGCAGTGACCACAGGTGTGATAACATCTAGAATTGGCATCTGGTGCGATCTCTCCGCTTCCACTCCAAAGAAAGTTACCTGTTTATTCCTATCATGCATTGGTTTTTGGGGTTTTCTTTGAGTAATGATGATCTCTTTAGTAGTCTGTTGGCGCCCTCTCCTGGAGGAATAGTTTGCTTGCTCTTGGACATTCTAAAAGAGAGGTCATGATAGACATTGAGCTTCTGAGCTCAATTGGGGACAGTCATGGGTGATGAATGTTTGCAACCTACTGCGAAGCCTCATACCGCAATATAAGGAACGTCAAATACTAAGAAAGGGCGGCCTATGAAAGAATTACTACTTTCAATAAGTACACTTAAACGGCTAATTGGGAATAGAAAAACTGTAAAAAGCCCTCTGAGAAAGCCCCCCTCTAACCTTTGATAGTAAGCTTTTCTGTAGTCTGCCTGTTGATGTATTTTCCGTTTGAACTGTGCACAACATGAAGAGACGGAACACTGGCGGCTTGTCACAATGCCCCCCGATGACATCACAATAGCGCTGCTGCCTAGAAAACAAGCTGCGCAGAAGAAGTTGTTCTTTGGGTGGGAGGGTGGGCTAGTGGAAGGAGGGGGCAATCTCTTTTTTTCCCGGGTGGTAGGGGGATGACAGGAGAAGGGAAGCGGGTGGTGAGAAAGGTACAGAGGGCAGGGTTTGGGGGCTGGGAAGGAAAGGGAAAAGATTAGGGTTTGGGGATGATGAAAGGGCTTTCTACGGGTAAGGATGGCAAAGGGTGGCAGTGACGGAAAGTCAGGCAACCTGTCCTGTCCGTCTTTTTGTATCGTGAATTGGAAAGACTGCAAGGGGGAGGGGAGTTGCTTGCGCCCTAAAGGAGGAGTTATTCAGATTCATTGCAGTGGGCGGCGGCTGCAAAACGCACCATTCTTCTTGTTTTGGCTCTGCAAAGCAGCCTTTTCAAGGGTTGGCTTGGGTGACAAAATGTCTTGTGTAGGTGTGGGTTTGTCTCCCTCTCGCTCTCTCTCCCTAAGATGTGTCCGGCATAGGCCAGGGTGCCACTCGAGGCCCAAACCAATTCTGGTTATCGCTTCTCGGCCTTTTGGCTAAGATCAAGTGTAGTATCTGTTCTTATCAGTTTAATATCTGATACGTCCCCTATCTGGGGACCATATATTAAATGGATTTTTAGAACAGGGAGATGGAAAAAGAGCTTGCTCTGTCCACTCCACGCATTGACCTGGTATTGCAGTACCTCCAGGAACGGTGCACCCCTTCTTAACCCAGTTTCCAAAAGCAGAACTCAATTCACCTGATTCATATTAGCCCGATTTAATGAATTGGAAGAAAGCATACGTCTTCATATGCACCTCAATTTGGCCCATTCACTTTTCACACTTCCTCCTTTTGTTTTTTATCTTTCACACTTTTGACTTTCTTTATTCATCCAAATAGCAAACTCATCACCACTCAACCTGACCAACTCGGCTATGTCCCCGTGCTGCAGTTCTCTGTCTTATCTAGATCATTTGCAATTGAATGGAATAGATCCCTTTTGGACAAAGTGGATTCACCTGCTGCTGCAGTGACCACAGGTGTGATAACATCTAGAATTGGCATCTGGTGCGATCTCTCCGCTTCCACTCCAAAGAAAGTTACCTGTTTATTCCTATCATGCATTGGTTTTTGGGGTTTTCTTTGAGTAATGATGATCTCTTTAGTAGTCTGTTGGCGCCCTCTCCTGGAGGAATAGTTTGCTTGCTCTTGGACATTCTAAAAGAGAGGTCATGATAGACATTGAGCTTCTGAGCTCAATTGGGGACAGTCATGGGTGATGAATGTTTGCAACCTACTGCGAAGCCTCATACCGCAATATAAGGAACGTCAAATACTAAGAAAGGGCGGCCTATGAAAGAATTACTACTTTCAATAAGTACACTTAAACGGCTAATTGGGAATAGAAAAACTGTAAAAAGCCCTCTGAGAAAGCCCCCCTCTAACCTTTGATAGTAAGCTTTTCTGTAGTCTGCCTGTTGATGTATTTTCCGTTTGAACTGTGCACAACATGAAGAGACGGAACACTGGCGGCTTGTCACAATGCCCCCCGATGACATCACAATAGCGCTGCTGCCTAGAAAACAAGCTGCGCAGAAGAAGTTGTTCTTTGGGTGGGAGGGTGGGCTAGTGGAAGGAGGGGGCAATCTCTTTTTTTCCCGGGTGGTAGGGGGATGACAGGAGAAGGGAAGCGGGTGGTGAGAAAGGTACAGAGGGCAGGGTTTGGGGGCTGGGAAGGAAAGGGAAAAGATTAGGGTTTGGGGATGATGAAAGGGCTTTCTACGGGTAAGGATGGCAAAGGGTGGCAGTGACGGAAAGTCAGGCAACCTGTCCTGTCCGTCTTTTTGTATCGTGAATTGGAAAGACTGCAAGGGGGAGGGGAGTTGCTTGCGCCCTAAAGGAGGAGTTATTCAGATTCATTGCAGTGGGCGGCGGCTGCAAAACGCACCATTCTTCTTGTTTTGGCTCTGCAAAGCAGCCTTTTCAAGGGTTGGCTTGGGTGACAAAATGTCTTGTGTAGGCGTGGGTTTGTCTCCCTCTCGCTCTCTCTCCCTAAGATGTGTCCGGCATAGGCCAGGGTGCCACTCGAGGCCCAAACCAATTCTGGTTATCGCTTCTCGGCCTTTTGGCTAAGATCAAGTGTAGTATCTGTTCTTATCAGTTTAATATCTGATACGTCCCCTATCTGGGGACCATATATTAAATGGATTTTTAGAACAGGGAGATGGAAAAAGAGCTTGCTCTGTCCACTCCACGCATTGACCTGGTATTGCAGTACCTCCAGGAACGGTGCACCCCTTCTTAACCCAGTTTCCAAAAGCAGAACTCAATTCACCTGATTCATATTAGCCCGATTTAATGAATTGGAAGAAAGCATACGTCTTCATATGCACCTCAATTTGGCCCATTCACTTTTCACACTTCCTCCTTTTGTTTTTTATCTTTCACACTTTTGACTTTCTTTATTCATCCAAATAGCAAACTCATCACCACTCAACCTGACCAACTCGGCTATGTCCCCGTGCTGCAGTTCTCTGTCTTATCTAGATCATTTGCAATTGAATGGAATAGATCCCTTTTGGACAAAGTGGATTCACCTGCTGCTGCAGTGACCACAGGTGTGATAACATCTAGAATTGGCATCTGGTGCGATCTCTCCGCTTCCACTCCAAAGAAAGTTACCTGTTTATTCCTATCATGCATTGGTTTTTGGGGTTTTCTTTGAGTAATGATGATCTCTTTAGTAGTCTGTTGGCGCCCTCTCCTGGAGGAATAGTTTGCTTGCTCTTGGACATTCTAAAAGAGAGGTCATGATAGACATTGAGCTTCTGAGCTCAATTGGGGACAGTCATGGGTGATGAATGTTTGCAACCTACTGCGAAGCCTCATACCGCAATATAAGGAACGTCAAATACTAAGAAAGGGCGGCCTATGAAAGAATTACTACTTTCAATAAGTACACTTAAACGGCTAATTGGGAATAGAAAAACTGTAAAAAGCCCTCTGAGAAAGCCCCCCTCTAACCTTTGATAGTAAGCTTTTCTGTAGTCTGCCTGTTGATGTATTTTCCGTTTGAACTGTGCACAACATGAAGAGACGGAACACTGGCGGCTTGTCACAATGCCCCCCGATGACATCACAATAGCGCTGCTGCCTAGAAAACAAGCTGCGCAGAAGAAGTTGTTCTTTGGGTGGGAGGGTGGGCTAGTGGAAGGAGGGGGCAATCTCTTTTTTTCCCGGGTGGTAGGGGGATGACAGGAGAAGGGAAGCGGGTGGTGAGAAAGGTACAGAGGGCAGGGTTTGGGGGCTGGGAAGGAAAGGGAAAAGATTAGGGTTTGGGGATGATGAAAGGGCTTTCTACGGGTAAGGATGGCAAAGGGTGGCAGTGACGGAAAGTCAGGCAACCTGTCCTGTCCGTCTTTTTGTATCGTGAATTGGAAAGACTGCAAGGGGGAGGGGAGTTGCTTGCGCCCTAAAGGAGGAGTTATTCAGATTCATTGCAGTGGGCGGCGGCTGCAAAACGCACCATTCTTCTTGTTTTGGCTCTGCAAAGCAGCCTTTTCAAGGGTTGGCTTGGGTGACAAAATGTCTTGTGTAGGCGTGGGTTTGTCTCCCTCTCGCTCTCTCTCCCTAAGATGTGTCCGGCATAGGCCAGGGTGCCACTCGAGGCCCAAACCAATTCTGGTTATCGCTTCTCGGCCTTTTGGCTAAGATCAAGTGTAGTATCTGTTCTTATCAGTTTAATATCTGATACGTCCCCTATCTGGGGACCATATATTAAATGGATTTTTAGAACAGGGAGATGGAAAAAGAGCTTGCTCTGTCCACTCCACGCATTGACCTGGTATTGCAGTACCTCCAGGAACGGTGCAC
Organism: Anomaloglossus baeobatrachus; assembly: GCF_048569485.1. Taxonomy (NCBI): domain Eukaryota; kingdom Metazoa; phylum Chordata; class Amphibia; order Anura; family Aromobatidae; genus Anomaloglossus; species Anomaloglossus baeobatrachus. The sequence goes on from NW_027442222.1 coordinate 84,376, forward strand.
CCCTTCTTAACCCAGTTTCCAAAAGCAGAACTCAATTCACCTGATTCATATTAGCCCGATTTAATGAATTGGAAGAAAGCATACGTCTTCATATGCACCTCAATTTGGCCCATTCACTTTTCACACTTCCTCCTTTTGTTTTTTATCTTTCACACTTTTGACTTTCTTTATTCATCCAAATAGCAAACTCATCACCACTCAACCTGACCAACTCGGCTATGTCCCCGTGCTGCAGTTCTCTGTCTTATCTAGATCATTTGCAATTGAATGGAATAGATCCCTTTTGGACAAAGTGGATTCACCTGCTGCTGCAGTGACCACAGGTGTGATAACATCTAGAATTGGCATCTGGTGCGATCTCTCCGCTTCCACTCCAAAGAAAGTTACCTGTTTATTCCTATCATGCATTGGTTTTTGGGGTTTTCTTTGAGTAATGATGATCTCTTTAGTAGTCTGTTGGCGCCCTCTCCTGGAGGAATAGTTTGCTTGCTCTTGGACATTCTAAAAGAGAGGTCATGATAGACATTGAGCTTCTGAGCTCAATTGGGGACAGTCATGGGTGATGAATGTTTGCAACCTACTGCGAAGCCTCATACCGCAATATAAGGAACGTCAAATACTAAGAAAGGGCGGCCTATGAAAGAATTACTACTTTCAATAAGTACACTTAAACGGCTAATTGGGAATAGAAAAACTGTAAAAAGCCCTCTGAGAAAGCCCCCCTCTAACCTTTGATAGTAAGCTTTTCTGTAGTCTGCCTGTTGATGTATTTTCCGTTTGAACTGTGCACAACATGAAGAGACGGAACACTGGCGGCTTGTCACAATGCCCCCCGATGACATCACAATAGCGCTGCTGCCTAGAAAACAAGCTGCGCAGAAGAAGTTGTTCTTTGGGTGGGAGGGTGGGCTAGTGGAAGGAGGGGGCAATCTCTTTTTTTCCCGGGTGGTAGGGGGATGACAGGAGAAGGGAAGCGGGTGGTGAGAAAGGTACAGAGGGCAGGGTTTGGGGGCTGGGAAGGAAAGGGAAAAGATTAGGGTTTGGGGATGATGAAAGGGCTTTCTACGGGTAAGGATGGCAAAGGGTGGCAGTGACGGAAAGTCAGGCAACCTGTCCTGTCCGTCTTTTTGTATCGTGAATTGGAAAGACTGCAAGGGGGAGGGGAGTTGCTTGCGCCCTAAAGGAGGAGTTATTCAGATTCATTGCAGTGGGCGGCGGCTGCAAAACGCACCATTCTTCTTGTTTTGGCTCTGCAAAGCAGCCTTTTCAAGGGTTGGCTTGGGTGACAAAATGTCTTGTGTAGGCGTGGGTTTGTCTCCCTCTCGCTCTCTCTCCCTAAGATGTGTCCGGCATAGGCCAGGGTGCCACTCGAGGCCCAAACCAATTCTGGTTATCGCTTCTCGGCCTTTTGGCTAAGATCAAGTGTAGTATCTGTTCTTATCAGTTTAATATCTGATACGTCCCCTATCTGGGGACCATATATTAAATGGATTTTTAGAACAGGGAGATGGAAAAAGAGCTTGCTCTGTCCACTCCACGCATTGACCTGGTATTGCAGTACCTCCAGGAACGGTGCACCCCTTCTTAACCCAGTTTCCAAAAGCAGAACTCAATTCACCTGATTCATATTAGCCCGATTTAATGAATTGGAAGAAAGCATACGTCTTCATATGCACCTCAATTTGGCCCATTCACTTTTCACACTTCCTCCTTTTGTTTTTTATCTTTCACACTTTTGACTTTCTTTATTCATCCAAATAGCAAACTCATCACCACTCAACCTGACCAACTCGGCTATGTCCCCGTGCTGCAGTTCTCTGTCTTATCTAGATCATTTGCAATTGAATGGAATAGATCCCTTTTGGACAAAGTGGATTCACCTGCTGCTGCAGTGACCACAGGTGTGATAACATCTAGAATTGGCATCTGGTGCGATCTCTCCGCTTCCACTCCAAAGAAAGTTACCTGTTTATTCCTATCATGCATTGGTTTTTGGGGTTTTCTTTGAGTAATGATGATCTCTTTAGTAGTCTGTTGGCGCCCTCTCCTGGAGGAATAGTTTGCTTGCTCTTGGACATTCTAAAAGAGAGGTCATGATAGACATTGAGCTTCTGAGCTCAATTGGGGACAGTCATGGGTGATGAATGTTTGCAACCTACTGCGAAGCCTCATACCGCAATATAAGGAACGTCAAATACTAAGAAAGGGCGGCCTATGAAAGAATTACTACTTTCAATAAGTACACTTAAACGGCTAATTGGGAATAGAAAAACTGTAAAAAGCCCTCTGAGAAAGCCCCCCTCTAACCTTTGATAGTAAGCTTTTCTGTAGTCTGCCTGTTGATGTATTTTCCGTTTGAACTGTGCACAACATGAAGAGACGGAACACTGGCGGCTTGTCACAATGCCCCCCGATGACATCACAATAGCGCTGCTGCCTAGAAAACAAGCTGCGCAGAAGAAGTTGTTCTTTGGGTGGGAGGGTGGGCTAGTGGAAGGAGGGGGCAATCTCTTTTTTTCCCGGGTGGTAGGGGGATGACAGGAGAAGGGAAGCGGGTGGTGAGAAAGGTACAGAGGGCAGGGTTTGGGGGCTGGGAAGGAAAGGGAAAAGATTAGGGTTTGGGGATGATGAAAGGGCTTTCTACGGGTAAGGATGGCAAAGGGTGGCAGTGACGGAAAGTCAGGCAACCTGTCCTGTCCGTCTTTTTGTATCGTGAATTGGAAAGACTGCAAGGGGGAGGGGAGTTGCTTGCGCCCTAAAGGAGGAGTTATTCAGATTCATTGCAGTGGGCGGCGGCTGCAAAACGCACCATTCTTCTTGTTTTGGCTCTGCAAAGCAGCCTTTTCAAGGGTTGGCTTGGGTGACAAAATGTCTTGTGTAGGCGTGGGTTTGTCTCCCTCTCGCTCTCTCTCCCTAAGATGTGTCCGGCATAGGCCAGGGTGCCACTCGAGGCCCAAACCAATTCTGGTTATCGCTTCTCGGCCTTTTGGCTAAGATCAAGTGTAGTATCTGTTCTTATCAGTTTAATATCTGATACGTCCCCTATCTGGGGACCATATATTAAATGGATTTTTAGAACAGGGAGATGGAAAAAGAGCTTGCTCTGTCCACTCCACGCATTGACCTGGTATTGCAGTACCTCCAGGAACGGTGCACCCCTTCTTAACCCAGTTTCCAAAAGCAGAACTCAATTCACCTGATTCATATTAGCCCGATTTAATGAATTGGAAGAAAGCATACGTCTTCATATGCACCTCAATTTGGCCCATTCACTTTTCACACTTCCTCCTTTTGTTTTTTATCTTTCACACTTTTGACTTTCTTTATTCATCCAAATAGCAAACTCATCACCACTCAACCTGACCAACTCGGCTATGTCCCCGTGCTGCAGTTCTCTGTCTTATCTAGATCATTTGCAATTGAATGGAATAGATCCCTTTTGGACAAAGTGGATTCACCTGCTGCTGCAGTGACCACAGGTGTGATAACATCTAGAATTGGCATCTGGTGCGATCTCTCCGCTTCCACTCCAAAGAAAGTTACCTGTTTATTCCTATCATGCATTGGTTTTTGGGGTTTTCTTTGAGTAATGATGATCTCTTTAGTAGTCTGTTGGCGCCCTCTCCTGGAGGAATAGTTTGCTTGCTCTTGGACATTCTAAAAGAGAGGTCATGATAGACATTGAGCTTCTGAGCTCAATTGGGGACAGTCATGGGTGATGAATGTTTGCAACCTACTGCGAAGCCTCATACCGCAATATAAGGAACGTCAAATACTAAGAAAGGGCGGCCTATGAAAGAATTACTACTTTCAATAAGTACACTTAAACGGCTAATTGGGAATAGAAAAACTGTAAAAAGCCCTCTGAGAAAGCCCCCCTCTAACCTTTGATAGTAAGCTTTTCTGTAGTCTGCCTGTTGATGTATTTTCCGTTTGAACTGTGCACAACATGAAGAGACGGAACACTGGCGGCTTGTCACAATGCCCCCTGATGACATCACAATAGCGCTGCTGCCTAGAAAACAAGCTGCGCAGAAGAAGTTGTTCTTTGGGTGGGAGGGTGGGCTAGTGGAAGGAGGGGGCAATCTCTTTTTTTCCCGGGTGGTAGGGGGATGACAGGAGAAGGGAAGCGGGTGGTGAGAAAGGTACAGAGGGCAGGGTTTGGGGGCTGGGAAGGAAAGGGAAAAGATTAGGGTTTGGGGATGATGAAAGGGCTTTCTACGGGTAAGGATGGCAAAGGGTGGCAGTGACGGAAAGTCAGGCAACCTGTCCTGTCCGTCTTTTTGTATCGTGAATTGGAAAGACTGCAAGGGGGAGGGGAGTTGCTTGCGCCCTAAAGGAGGAGTTATTCAGATTCATTGCAGTGGGCGGCGGCTGCAAAACGCACCATTCTTCTTGTTTTGGCTCTGCAAAGCAGCCTTTTCAAGGGTTGGCTTGGGTGACAAAATGTCTTGTGTAGGCGTGGGTTTGTCTCCCTCTCGCTCTCTCTCCCTAAGATGTGTCCGGCATAGGCCAGGGTGCCACTCGAGGCCCAAACCAATTCTGGTTATCGCTTCTCGGCCTTTTGGCTAAGATCAAGTGTAGTATCTGTTCTTATCAGTTTAATATCTGATACGTCCCCTATCTGGGGACCATATATTAAATGGATTTTTAGAACAGGGAGATGGAAAAAGAGCTTGCTCTGTCCACTCCACGCATTGACCTGGTATTGCAGTACCTCCAGGAACGGTGCACCCCTTCTTAACCCAGTTTCCAAAAGCAGAACTCAATTCACCTGATTCATATTAGCCCGATTTAATGAATTGGAAGAAAGCATACGTCTTCATATGCACCTCAATTTGGCCCATTCACTTTTCACACTTCCTCCTTTTGTTTTTTATCTTTCACACTTTTGACTTTCTTTATTCATCCAAATAGCAAACTCATCACCACTCAACCTGACCAACTCGGCTATGTCCCCGTGCTGCAGTTCTCTGTCTTATCTAGATCATTTGCAATTGAATGGAATAGATCCCTTTTGGACAAAGTGGATTCACCTGCTGCTGCAGTGACCACAGGTGTGATAACATCTAGAATTGGCATCTGGTGCGATCTCTCCGCTTCCACTCCAAAGAAAGTTACCTGTTTATTCCTATCATGCATTGGTTTTTGGGGTTTTCTTTGAGTAATGATGATCTCTTTAGTAGTCTGTTGGCGCCCTCTCCTGGAGGAATAGTTTGCTTGCTCTTGGACATTCTAAAAGAGAGGTCATGATAGACATTGAGCTTCTGAGCTCAATTGGGGACAGTCATGGGTGATGAATGTTTGCAACCTACTGCGAAGCCTCATACCGCAATATAAGGAACGTCAAATACTAAGAAAGGGCGGCCTATGAAAGAATTACTACTTTCAATAAGTACACTTAAACGGCTAATTGGGAATAGAAAAACTGTAAAAAGCCCTCTGAGAAAGCCCCCCTCTAACCTTTGATAGTAAGCTTTTCTGTAGTCTGCCTGTTGATGTATTTTCCGTTTGAACTGTGCACAACATGAAGAGACGGAACACTGGCGGCTTGTCACAATGCCCCCCGATGACATCACAATAGCGCTGCTGCCTAGAAAACAAGCTGCGCAGAAGAAGTTGTTCTTTGGGTGGGAGGGTGGGCTAGTGGAAGGAGGGGGCAATCTCTTTTTTTCCCGGGTGGTAGGGGGATGACAGGAGAAGGGAAGCGGGTGGTGAGAAAGGTACAGAGGGCAGGGTTTGGGGGCTGGGAAGGAAAGGGAAAAGATTAGGGTTTGGGGATGATGAAAGGGCTTTCTACGGGTAAGGATGGCAAAGGGTGGCAGTGACGGAAAGTCAGGCAACCTGTCCTGTCCGTCTTTTTGTATCGTGAATTGGAAAGACTGCAAGGGGGAGGGGAGTTGCTTGCGCCCTAAAGGAGGAGTTATTCAGATTCATTGCAGTGGGCGGCGGCTGCAAAACGCACCATTCTTCTTGTTTTGGCTCTGCAAAGCAGCCTTTTCAAGGGTTGGCTTGGGTGACAAAATGTCTTGTGTAGGCGTGGGTTTGTCTCCCTCTCGCTCTCTCTCCCTAAGATGTGTCCGGCATAGGCCAGGGTGCCACTCGAGGCCCAAACCAATTCTGGTTATCGCTTCTCGGCCTTTTGGCTAAGATCAAGTGTAGTATCTGTTCTTATCAGTTTAATATCTGATACGTCCCCTATCTGGGGACCATATATTAAATGGATTTTTAGAACAGGGAGATGGAAAAAGAGCTTGCTCTGTCCACTCCACGCATTGACCTGGTATTGCAGTACCTCCAGGAACGGTGCACCCCTTCTTAACCCAGTTTCCAAAAGCAGAACTCAATTCACCTGATTCATATTAGCCCGATTTAATGAATTGGAAGAAAGCATACGTCTTCATATGCACCTCAATTTGGCCCATTCACTTTTCACACTTCCTCCTTTTGTTTTTTATCTTTCACACTTTTGACTTTCTTTATTCATCCAAATAGCAAACTCATCACCACTCAACCTGACCAACTCGGCTATGTCCCCGTGCTGCAGTTCTCTGTCTTATCTAGATCATTTGCAATTGAATGGAATAGATCCCTTTTGGACAAAGTGGATTCACCTGCTGCTGCAGTGACCACAGGTGTGATAACATCTAGAATTGGCATCTGGTGCGATCTCTCCGCTTCCACTCCAAAGAAAGTTACCTGTTTATTCCTATCATGCATTGGTTTTTGGGGTTTTCTTTGAGTAATGATGATCTCTTTAGTAGTCTGTTGGCGCCCTCTCCTGGAGGAATAGTTTGCTTGCTCTTGGACATTCTAAAAGAGAGGTCATGATAGACATTGAGCTTCTGAGCTCAATTGGGGACAGTCATGGGTGATGAATGTTTGCAACCTACTGCGAAGCCTCATACCGCAATATAAGGAACGTCAAATACTAAGAAAGGGCGGCCTATGAAAGAATTACTACTTTCAATAAGTACACTTAAACGGCTAATTGGGAATAGAAAAACTGTAAAAAGCCCTCTGAGAAAGCCCCCCTCTAACCTTTGATAGTAAGCTTTTCTGTAGTCTGCCTGTTGATGTATTTTCCGTTTGAACTGTGCACAACATGAAGAGACGGAACACTGGCGGCTTGTCACAATGCCCCCCGATGACATCACAATAGCGCTGCTGCCTAGAAAACAAGCTGCGCAGAAGAAGTTGTTCTTTGGGTGGGAGGGTGGGCTAGTGGAAGGAGGGGGCAATCTCTTTTTTTCCCGGGTGGTAGGGGGATGACAGGAGAAGGGAAGCGGGTGGTGAGAAAGGTACAGAGGGCAGGGTTTGGGGGCTGGGAAGGAAAGGGAAAAGATTAGGGTTTGGGGATGATGAAAGGGCTTTCTACGGGTAAGGATGGCAAAGGGTGGCAGTGACGGAAAGTCAGGCAACCTGTCCTGTCCGTCTTTTTGTATCGTGAATTGGAAAGACTGCAAGGGGGAGGGGAGTTGCTTGCGCCCTAAAGGAGGAGTTATTCAGATTCATTGCAGTGGGCGGCGGCTGCAAAACGCACCATTCTTCTTGTTTTGGCTCTGCAAAGCAGCCTTTTCAAGGGTTGGCTTGGGTGACAAAATGTCTTGTGTAGGCGTGGGTTTGTCTCCCTCTCGCTCTCTCTCCCTAAGATGTGTCCGGCATAGGCCAGGGTGCCACTCGAGGCCCAAACCAATTCTGGTTATCGCTTCTCGGCCTTTTGGCTAAGATCAAGTGTAGTATCTGTTCTTATCAGAACAAACTGAGCTAGCTACACTTGACGAGATACGATCAGGGAGACGAGCTCCGAAGCCCAGCCGAGACCGGAAGAGGGAGATCGGACGGAAGAAGAGCTTGGCAGAAAGAAGCAAGAAGACGAAGGCTCGGAGAAGACTTGGGGAGACCAGAGGAACTTCGAGGAGGAACACAGCGGGAGAAGACACCCGGAGAAGAATCCAAGATCCAGCTCCGGGAACTCAAGCAGGAACCAGCCATGGCAAGCAAGCCAGAGAAGGCAGCCAAGAAGGCTCAGGACCCAGGGACCTCCAGGAAGGCTCATCCAGAGGCTTCTTCGGCCCAAGAGGCCCCTACCTCCGACGCCAGCCAGCCGGAGGGAGCCCGGACGCCGCCTGAAAAGGCTCCAACCCTGGAGCCTTGGATGCGGCAGACGGTCGCCCTGAAGCTAAAGGCGGTGGATGGTAGGTTGCCGGACATGTCCAGCGACGTGTTCTGCAAGAAGATGATTCTGGATCAGGGCTTCTCCAGGGCGGAAACCCTGAGTGTCCAGACCTTCATGACTGGCATTTTTCTGGTAACCTTTGCCACGGTGAATGCCTGCAGGAGATACTGGGAGGCGATGAACGCAGCGATGCCGGACTCCCCTTTTCATTCTTTTTTAGGATCCTGTCCTATACAGAGGGATGAGAAGAGGATCACGGTCTCCATGCGGAACCCGCACACCCCAGGAAGAGACATCTCCACGTTCCTGGGACGTCTCTGCACAGTGGTGAGGGAGCCATCCCACATCCTTAACGGCAACGGATTCTGGACGGGTAAGTGGTCAGTAACCGTTCGACTCTACAGGGAACCAGCATCCGAGGATGGTCTCCAGCACCTGCCCCCGACATTCTCTCTGGGAAACTCCTTTGGTCTCATCTACTACCCGGACATGCCACACAACTGCAGGAAATGTGGCGGGAAAGGGCATTCGATGAAGACCTGCAAGGAGGACGCCTGCAGGGTTTGCCGGGTGACGGGACACAGCTCCAAGGACTGCCCAAAGAAGAAGACTTGCAACCTATGTGGACAGGCGGACCACCTTTACAAGGACTGCCCACAGCGGGAGAAATCCTGGGCAAGGGTTGCCGCGGTGACCCAGTATCGGGTAGTCACAGCTTCGTCGACCAAGGCAGCTACGACCAAGGCCACAGAGGCCAAGGACAAGGCGGCCAAGAACCCGGCGACCGTGGCTCCAGCCGATGCCCCAGCAGCCACGGAGTCCAGGAAAAAGGGTAAGAAAACTGTTGCCCCCTCCCTGGTCCCCCCCCCTGCCACCCCTGTCCAAACCCCTCCCCCCCCGGCCAACCCTACTGAGGATTCCACTACCTCCACCTCATTTCCCTACTCCTCAGTTGGTCTCCTCACCCCCCCCCCAAAGCCCACTCTCCCTCCCCAGACCATGAGAGCAGAGGACCTCAGCACTCTTGCACTTTTCACCGAGGAGGATTTTCCAGCTCTTGTCTCCTCAGGTACAGGCCAAAGGAAAAGGAAGGTGGAAGATAGTCCTGTCGCAGAACCTTCCAAGCTGTTCATTGTGGATCCCAATCCACCCCAGGAAGAGGAGGATGGCCTCCTCCCAGAACCGGACGTGTTGGAGCAGATGGTGGAGTCCCTTGTGGCCGAAGAAGAAATGGAGGAGTCGGAAGCCACTGAGGCACCATCCCTGCTCGATCAGCTAGAAGAAGAGGGTCTGCTGGAGATACCCTTACCAGCAGGTGCCAAAGAGGAAGAACCGCCCGACCGGAGTGGTAACTAAGGCACACCGCCTGCGCTAACTTTCTCTTTCCTCCAATGACTGCTAACATTAACACCTTTTCCATTAATGTTAGGAGCATCAGAGACAAGTTCCGACGTCAGACAATTTTTGCGTTCCTTAACACTCAGTCTAGTGATGTATTTTTCCTGCAGGAATGCTCCCTTCCCTCCTCTAGGTCCTTCAACCATCTGGCCAGGGAGTGGACCCATGGCCCATCCTACTGGTCCGGCGGAGGCGACTGTAGGTCCGCGGGGGTCGCCGTGCTGATCAGGGGAAGCGCCTTCACATTGGACTCTGTTCAGGAAATCGTCTGCGGCAGGTTACTGCTCGTGGATGGCACCTGGGCGGGAGAACCTGTCAGGTTCATCAATGTGTACGCTTCTCCTGTGAAGAGCGATCGACTGGAGCTCCTCCAAGCCCTGCGCCCTCAGCTCGCTACTGCCAGGACGGTAGTGATGGCCGGGGATTTCAACTGCCCGATTGAGGAGGATGGACGCAGTTCTGGAACGGCTGCCAAGTTGGACGTCACATCCAAACTGCTCATTGAGATGGTGACCGAAGCCTCTCTTGTGGACGTTGTTGGCTCCATCGGACACGGATCCGTGAACTATTCATGGTGCCGATCCGATGGCTCGCTGCGTTCCAGGATTGACTTTGTGTTTACCTCTCGGGCGGTTGGGCGGAGTGGGCACTCGATGGTCCCCTGCTTCTTCTCTGACCACAGAGCCATTCACTTTCAAGGTGTGCTGGGCCATGGCTTCCCCATTGGCCCGGGCTCCTGGAAGCTGAACTGCTCTCTGCTGGAAAAGGGTGAGATTCTGGAGGAGCTTAGAGCTGCCTACTCCACGTGGCGGGCCTACAAGGCGGGCTTCCAGTCTGTTTCTGACTGGTGGGAATACGTTAAACTCGAGTTCCGTTTCTTCTTTCAGGCAAAGAGTCAACAACAGGCGGGTCTGAAGAGGAGGGACTTCAGGAGACTCCAGCGTGAGCTGCGTTCCCTGCAGGACCTTCTTCGATGCGGCTGGGACGTGAGAGAGGAGCTGGAGGAGACTAAGAGGAGCCTGAAAAGGCACTTCGAGGAGGAGTCCGAGCGAATTGTCTTCCGTTCCAAAGTGGAGAACCTGGAGAAGGGTGAGAAATGTAACTCGTTCTTTTTCAGGAAACTCCACGCCGGTCACACGCCCATGAATGAACTACGAGACGAGAGTGGCAGCATGCGACGCGGGAAAGAGAACGTGATGAAGGTCGTCAGCGACTTCTACAGCGAACTCTACGCCCGCAAGACTACTGACCCCGAGGCCGCCGATAAGTTCCTGTCAGGTATCACTAACCATCTTGACCCTGCAGACGCGGCGGCCATGGATGTTCCTCTGACGGTGGACGAGCTGCTCTCGGCCGCCAAATCCTTTAGTTCTGGCAGGACACCGGGCAGTGACGGCCTCCCAGCAGAGCTCTATGTAGCGCTGGGAGACCTAATCTGTCCGGACCTGTTAGGGCTGTATGAGGAGATGGTGGTGGAGGGCAGAATGCCTCCATCTCTGAGGGAAGGAATGGTCACGATCCTGTACAAGCGTAAAGGAGAGAGGTGCGACCTGAAGAATTGGCGTCCCATCACCCTTCTGAACGTCGACTACAAGATCCTGGCCAAGACGATGGCAACGAGATTGAAGACTGTTATCGGACGGATCATCCACCCGGATCAGACCTGCGGCATCCCCGGACGTCGCACCGCAGACAGCCTGGCTCTCATGCGGGACACGGTCGAGTACATCAAAGCCCGCCGGGTGCACGCAGCCCTGATCTCGTTGGATCAGGAAAAGGCCTTCGACCGTGTTTCCCATGAGTTCCTGGGCAAAGCTCTGCACAGGTTAGGTTTGGGTAACATGTTTTGCTTGTATGTCCAACTAATGTATTTTGATATTCACAGCTCGGTGTTGGTAAACGGCTGGAAGACTGACCCCTTCCCGGTCCTCTCAGGGGTCAGACAAGGCTGTCCTCTGTCACCTCTTCTTTTTGTTTGTGTTATAGAACTCTTTGCAGAGGCTATCCGGCGGAATGGAGAGATCAGAGGGATCACCGCACCAGGACCAGAACGCTTCGAGGTCAAGTGCTCGCTCTACATGGACGACGTGACCGTCTTCTGCGCGGACCGGCGCTCAGTCGACACCCTCGTCCAGACCTGTGAGACCTTCGGACGGGCTTCGGGAGCCAAAGTCAACTGCGGGAAGTCGGAAGCCATGCTCTTCGGGGACTGGCAGCCGGCCTCTTCCGCCCCCTTCCCCTTCAGCATCCAGCCGGATTTCATCAAGGTTCTTGGAGTCTGGTTCGGGAAGGAAGGAGCAGCCCTCAAGTCCTGGGAGGAACGCTTGACCAAGATCACCCAACGGATCGGTCTGTGGAGCCTCAGACGCCTCACCTGTGAGGGCAAAGCACTGGTCCTGCGTAACGAGGTACTGCCCGTGCTGCAGTACACGGCCCAGGCCTGGCCCCCCCTTGCCACCGTGTGCAGGGCCATTACCAGGACGGTGTTTCGTTTTGTCTGGGGATCCAAGATGGACAGAGTAAAGCGGAGCATCATGTACAAGGATCCTCGCAAGGGTGGGAAGGGCGTACCCGATATCCCCACCCTCCTGCGATCCTCCTTCGTATGTGACTGCGTTCGCCGAACTCTGCGAGTCAAGAGAGGTTCCGCGGGTGGGTCCATGTCTCGCTTCTTCCTGCTCCCCCTTTGGAGACGGTTAGGCTGGGACAAGTGGGACAGCTCCTTCCCCTACAACTGGACGGCGCCATGGTTCTACGGAGACGTGGTTCGGTTTGTGAGGGAACACCAACTGGAGGGACTCAAGCCTGATTTGTGGAAGCCAAAGACTATCCACAAACTCATCAGAGCCAAGGACGAAATGGAGAACATTCCAGGACTTCATCACGACACACTGGAGACTGTTTGGACAAACGTGTCATCGGCTGGATTGACCAACGGGCACAAGGACTTGTCATGGATGGCGATACAGGGCGGACTGCCCGTCCGGTCATTCATGCACGCCCGGAACCTGTGCAAAACCCGGTACTGCCCAAGGTGCCCCTTCGTGGAGGAAACATCGCTGCACGCCTTTTGGGACTGCCGTTTCGCACAGCGCCTGTTGGTTGCCCTGGAGGATGACCTGAGGAACTCCGTCCCCAGAGGGAGCCTATCGTACCATTCCGTACTTTATGGACTCTTCCCTGGGACTCACACCGTTGGAGCCATCCAGGAGGCTTGGCGCCTTATGAACTGCTTTAAGGACGCTATTTGGGTCGCCAGGAACCGGCTCATCTTGAAGAGGGAGAGGATGTCTATCCAGGATTGCCGCAGGCTGATCCACAGCCTGCTCAGAGACTATTCCATCATGGACAGTCCGGACGACAGCGCCGAGGAGGAGGTTTAGACCTCTTCCATGCCCCCTCCCTCCTTTTCCCGTTATGTGCGTCTTTCAATAAAGCTTCGGGCCTGTGATTTCCCCACCCTATCCCCCTTTTCCCCTACCCCCATCCCCCAATCGCCGGTTCGTCGTTATTTATTGTCTAACTTTTTCTTTCAGCTTGAGTGTTATGGATAAGCATAGGAGCGTGATGTATAGTTTAGTGCGTCGTACTCTATGGCTATGTAAGAAGGATTGTATATTTCTGTGTGTACGGGGCTGCGGCACTGTACACGGTTTGTTACCTTTTTGTGAGTAGTGCATGATAATAAAGATGCTGTTAAATCAAAAAAAAAAATCTGTTCTTATCAGTTTAATATCTGATACGTCCCCTATCTGGGGACCATATATTAAATGGATTTTTAGAACAGGGAGATGGAAAAAGAGCTTGCTCTGTCCACTCCACGCATTGACCTGGTATTGCAGTACCTCCAGGAACGGTGCACCCCTTCTTAACCCAGTTTCCAAAAGCAGAACTCAATTCACCTGATTCATATTAGCCCGATTTAATGAATTGGAAGAAAGCATACGTCTTCATATGCACCTCAATTTGGCCCATTCACTTTTCACACTTCCTCCTTTTGTTTTTTATCTTTCACACTTTTGACTTTCTTTATTCATCCAAATAGCAAACTCATCACCACTCAACCTGACCAACTCGGCTATGTCCCCGTGCTGCAGTTCTCTGTCTTATCTAGATCATTTGCAATTGAATGGAATAGATCCCTTTTGGACAAAGTGGATTCACCTGCTGCTGCAGTGACCACAGGTGTGATAACATCTAGAATTGGCATCTGGTGCGATCTCTCCGCTTCCACTCCAAAGAAAGTTACCTGTTTATTCCTATCATGCATTGGTTTTTGGGGTTTTCTTTGAGTAATGATGATCTCTTTAGTAGTCTGTTGGCGCCCTCTCCTGGAGGAATAGTTTGCTTGCTCTTGGACATTCTAAAAGAGAGGTCATGATAGACATTGAGCTTCTGAGCTCAATTGGGGACAGTCATGGGTGATGAATGTTTGCAACCTACTGCGAAGCCTCATACCGCAATATAAGGAACGTCAAATACTAAGAAAGGGCGGCCTATGAAAGAATTACTACTTTCAATAAGTACACTTAAACGGCTAATTGGGAATAGAAAAACTGTAAAAAGCCCTCTGAGAAAGCCCCCCTCTAACCTTTGATAGTAAGCTTTTCTGTAGTCTGCCTGTTGATGTATTTTCCGTTTGAACTGTGCACAACATGAAGAGACGGAACACTGGCGGCTTGTCACAATGCCCCCCGATGACATCACAATAGCGCTGCTGCCTAGAAAACAAGCTGCGCAGAAGAAGTTGTTCTTTGGGTGGGAGGGTGGGCTAGTGGAAGGAGGGGGCAATCTCTTTTTTTCCCGGGTGGTAGGGGGATGACAGGAGAAGGGAAGCGGGTGGTGAGAAAGGTACAGAGGGCAGGGTTTGGGGGCTGGGAAGGAAAGGGAAAAGATTAGGGTTTGGGGATGATGAAAGGGCTTTCTACGGGTAAGGATGGCAAAGGGTGGCAGTGACGGAAAGTCAGGCAACCTGTCCTGTCCGTCTTTTTGTATCGTGAATTGGAAAGACTGCAAGGGGGAGGGGAGTTGCTTGCGCCCTAAAGGAGGAGTTATTCAGATTCATTGCAGTGGGCGGCGGCTGCAAAACGCACCATTCTTCTTGTTTTGGCTCTGCAAAGCAGCCTTTTCAAGGGTTGGCTTGGGTGACAAAATGTCTTGTGTAGGCGTGGGTTTGTCTCCCTCTCGCTCTCTCTCCCTAAGATGTGTCCGGCATAGGCCAGGGTGCCACTCGAGGCCCAAACCAATTCTGGTTATCGCTTCTCGGCCTTTTGGCTAAGATCAAGTGTAGTATCTGTTCTTATCAGAACAAACTGAGCTAGCTACACTTGACGAGATACGATCAGGGAGACGAGCTCCGAAGCCCAGCCGAGACCGGAAGAGGGAGATCGGACGGAAGAAGAGCTTGGCAGAAAGAAGCAAGAAGACGAAGGCTCGGAGAAGACTTGGGGAGACCAGAGGAACTTCGAGGAGGAACACAGCGGGAGAAGACACCCGGAGAAGAATCCAAGATCCAGCTCCGGGAACTCAAGCAGGAACCAGCCATGGCAAGCAAGCCAGAGAAGGCAGCCAAGAAGGCTCAGGACCCAGGGACCTCCAGGAAGGCTCATCCAGAGGCTTCTTCGGCCCAAGAGGCCCCTACCTCCGACGCCAGCCAGCCGGAGGGAGCCCGGACGCCGCCTGAAAAGGCTCCAACCCTGGAGCCTTGGATGCGGCAGACGGTCGCCCTGAAGCTAAAGGCGGTGGATGGTAGGTTGCCGGACATGTCCAGCGACGTGTTCTGCAAGAAGATGATTCTGGATCAGGGCTTCTCCAGGGCGGAAACCCTGAGTGTCCAGACCTTCATGACTGGCATTTTTCTGGTAACCTTTGCCACGGTGAATGCCTGCAGGAGATACTGGGAGGCGATGAACGCAGCGATGCCGGACTCCCCTTTTCATTCTTTTTTAGGATCCTGTCCTATACAGAGGGATGAGAAGAGGATCACGGTCTCCATGCGGAACCCGCACACCCCAGGAAGAGACATCTCCACGTTCCTGGGACGTCTCTGCACAGTGGTGAGGGAGCCATCCCACATCCTTAACGGCAACGGATTCTGGACGGGTAAGTGGTCAGTAACCGTTCGACTCTACAGGGAACCAGCATCCGAGGATGGTCTCCAGCACCTGCCCCCGACATTCTCTCTGGGAAACTCCTTTGGTCTCATCTACTACCCGGACATGCCACACAACTGCAGGAAATGTGGCGGGAAAGGGCATTCGATGAAGACCTGCAAGGAGGACGCCTGCAGGGTTTGCCGGGTGACGGGACACAGCTCCAAGGACTGCCCAAAGAAGAAGACTTGCAACCTATGTGGACAGGCGGACCACCTTTACAAGGACTGCCCACAGCGGGAGAAATCCTGGGCAAGGGTTGCCGCGGTGACCCAGTATCGGGTAGTCACAGCTTCGTCGACCAAGGCAGCTACGACCAAGGCCACAGAGGCCAAGGACAAGGCGGCCAAGAACCCGGCGACCGTGGCTCCAGCCGATGCCCCAGCAGCCACGGAGTCCAGGAAAAAGGGTAAGAAAACTGTTGCCCCCTCCCTGGTCCCCCCCCCTGCCACCCCTGTCCAAACCCCTCCCCCCCCGGCCAACCCTACTGAGGATTCCACTACCTCCACCTCATTTCCCTACTCCTCAGTTGGTCTCCTCACCCCCCCCCCAAAGCCCACTCTCCCTCCCCAGACCATGAGAGCAGAGGACCTCAGCACTCTTGCACTTTTCACCGAGGAGGATTTTCCAGCTCTTGTCTCCTCAGGTACAGGCCAAAGGAAAAGGAAGGTGGAAGATAGTCCTGTCGCAGAACCTTCCAAGCTGTTCATTGTGGATCCCAATCCACCCCAGGAAGAGGAGGATGGCCTCCTCCCAGAACCGGACGTGTTGGAGCAGATGGTGGAGTCCCTTGTGGCCGAAGAAGAAATGGAGGAGTCGGAAGCCACTGAGGCACCATCCCTGCTCGATCAGCTAGAAGAAGAGGGTCTGCTGGAGATACCCTTACCAGCAGGTGCCAAAGAGGAAGAACCGCCCGACCGGAGTGGTAACTAAGGCACACCGCCTGCGCTAACTTTCTCTTTCCTCCAATGACTGCTAACATTAACACCTTTTCCATTAATGTTAGGAGCATCAGAGACAAGTTCCGACGTCAGACAATTTTTGCGTTCCTTAACACTCAGTCTAGTGATGTATTTTTCCTGCAGGAATGCTCCCTTCCCTCCTCTAGGTCCTTCAACCATCTGGCCAGGGAGTGGACCCTTGGCCCATCCTACTGGTCCGGCGGAGGCGACTGTAGGTCCGCGGGGGTCGCCGTGCTGATCAGGGGAAGCGCCTTCACATTGGACTCTGTTCAGGAAATCGTCTGCGGCAGGTTACTGCTCGTGGATGGCACCTGGGCGGGAGAACCTGTCAGGTTCATCAATGTGTACGCTTCTCCTGTGAAGAGCGATCGACTGGAGCTCCTCCAAGCCCTGCGCCCTCAGCTCGCTACTGCCAGGACGGTAGTGATGGCCGGGGATTTCAACTGCCCGATTGAGGAGGATGGACGCAGTTCTGGAACGGCTGCCAAGTTGGACGTCACATCCAAACTGCTCATTGAGATGGTGACCGAAGCCTCTCTTGTGGACGTTGTTGGCTCCATCGGACACGGATCCGTGAACTATTCATGGTGCCGATCCGATGGCTCGCTGCGTTCCAGGATTGACTTTGTGTTTACCTCTCGGGCGGTTGGGCGGAGTGGGCACTCGATGGTCCCCTGCTTCTTCTCTGACCACAGAGCCATTCACTTTCAAGGTGTGCTGGGCCATGGCTTCCCCATTGGCCCGGGCTCCTGGAAGCTGAACTGCTCTCTGCTGGAAAAGGGTGAGATTCTGGAGGAGCTTAGAGCTGCCTACTCCACGTGGCGGGCCTACAAGGCGGGCTTCCAGTCTGTTTCTGACTGGTGGGAATACGTTAAACTCGAGTTCCGTTTCTTCTTTCAGGCAAAGAGTCAACAACAGGCGGGTCTGAAGAGGAGGGACTTCAGGAGACTCCAGCGTGAGCTGCGTTCCCTGCAGGACCTTCTTCGATGCGGCTGGGACGTGAGAGAGGAGCTGGAGGAGACTAAGAGGAGCCTGAAAAGGCACTTCGAGGAGGAGTCCGAGCGAATTGTCTTCCGTTCCAAAGTGGAGAACCTGGAGAAGGGTGAGAAATGTAACTCGTTCTTTTTCAGGAAACTCCACGCCGGTCACACGCCCATGAATGAACTACGAGACGAGAGTGGCAGCATGCGACGCGGGAAAGAGAACGTGATGAAGGTCGTCAGCGACTTCTACAGCGAACTCTACGCCCGCAAGACTACTGACCCCGAGGCCGCCGATAAGTTCCTGTCAGGTATCACTAACCATCTTGACCCTGCAGACGCGGCGGCCATGGATGTTCCTCTGACGGTGGACGAGCTGCTCTCGGCCGCCAAATCCTTTAGTTCTGGCAGGACACCGGGCAGTGACGGCCTCCCAGCAGAGCTCTATGTAGCGCTGGGAGACCTAATCTGTCCGGACCTGTTAGGGCTGTATGAGGAGATGGTGGTGGAGGGCAGAATGCCTCCATCTCTGAGGGAAGGAATGGTCACGATCCTGTACAAGCGTAAAGGAGAGAGGTGCGACCTGAAGAATTGGCGTCCCATCACCCTTCTGAACGTCGACTACAAGATCCTGGCCAAGACGATGGCAACGAGATTGAAGACTGTTATCGGACGGATCATCCACCCGGATCAGACCTGCGGCATCCCCGGACGTCGCACCGCAGACAGCCTGGCTCTCATGCGGGACACGGTCGAGTACATCAAAGCCCGCCGGGTGCACGCAGCCCTGATCTCGTTGGATCAGGAAAAGGCCTTCGACCGTGTTTCCCATGAGTTCCTGGGCAAAGCTCTGCACAGGTTAGGTTTGGGTAACATGTTTTGCTTGTATGTCCAACTAATGTATTTTGATATTCACAGCTCGGTGTTGGTAAACGGCTGGAAGACTGACCCCTTCCCGGTCCTCTCAGGGGTCAGACAAGGCTGTCCTCTGTCACCTCTTCTTTTTGTTTGTGTTATAGAACTCTTTGCAGAGGCTATCCGGCGGAATGGAGAGATCAGAGGGATCACCGCACCAGGACCAGAACGCTTCGAGGTCAAGTGCTCGCTCTACATGGACGACGTGACCGTCTTCTGCGCGGACCGGCGCTCAGTCGACACCCTCGTCCAGACCTGTGAGACCTTCGGACGGGCTTCGGGAGCCAAAGTCAACTGCGGGAAGTCGGAAGCCATGCTCTTCGGGGACTGGCAGCCGGCCTCTTCCGCCCCCTTCCCCTTCAGCATCCAGCCGGATTTCATCAAGGTTCTTGGAGTCTGGTTCGGGAAGGAAGGAGCAGCCCTCAAGTCCTGGGAGGAACGCTTGACCAAGATCACCCAACGGATCGGTCTGTGGAGCCTCAGACGCCTCACCTGTGAGGGCAAAGCACTGGTCCTGCGTAACGAGGTACTGCCCGTGCTGCAGTACACGGCCCAGGCCTGGCCCCCCCTTGCCACCGTGTGCAGGGCCATTACCAGGACGGTGTTTCGTTTTGTCTGGGGATCCAAGATGGACAGAGTAAAGCGGAGCATCATGTACAAGGATCCTCGCAAGGGTGGGAAGGGCGTACCCGATATCCCCACCCTCCTGCGATCCTCCTTCGTATGTGACTGCGTTCGCCGAACTCTGCGAGTCAAGAGAGGTTCCGCGGGTGGGTCCATGTCTCGCTTCTTCCTGCTCCCCCTTTGGAGACGGTTAGGCTGGGACAAGTGGGACAGCTCCTTCCCCTACAACTGGACGGCGCCATGGTTCTACGGAGACGTGGTTCGGTTTGTGAGGGAACACCAACTGGAGGGACTCAAGCCTGATTTGTGGAAGCCAAAGACTATCCACAAACTCATCAGAGCCAAGGACGAAATGGAGAACATTCCAGGACTTCATCACGACACACTGGAGACTGTTTGGACAAACGTGTCATCGGCTGGATTGACCAACGGGCACAAGGACTTGTCATGGATGGCGATACAGGGCGGACTGCCCGTCCGGTCATTCATGCACGCCCGGAACCTGTGCAAAACCCGGTACTGCCCAAGGTGCCCCTTCGTGGAGGAAACATCGCTGCACGCCTTTTGGGACTGCCGTTTCGCACAGCGCCTGTTGGTTGCCCTGGAGGATGACCTGAGGAACTCCGTCCCCAGAGGGAGCCTATCGTACCATTCCGTACTTTATGGACTCTTCCCTGGGACTCACACCGTTGGAGCCATCCAGGAGGCTTGGCGCCTTATGAACTGCTTTAAGGACGCTATTTGGGTCGCCAGGAACCGGCTCATCTTGAAGAGGGAGAGGATGTCTATCCAGGATTGCCGCAGGCTGATCCACAGCCTGCTCAGAGACTATTCCATCATGGACAGTCCGGACGACAGCGCCGAGGAGGAGGTTTAGACCTCTTCCATGCCCCCTCCCTCCTTTTCCCGTTATGTGCGTCTTTCAATAAAGCTTCGGGCCTGTGATTTCCCCACCCTATCCCCCTTTTCCCCTACCCCCATCCCCCAATCGCCGGTTCGTCGTTATTTATTGTCTAACTTTTTCTTTCAGCTTGAGTGTTATGGATAAGCATAGGAGCGTGATGTATAGTTTAGTGCGTCGTACTCTATGGCTATGTAAGAAGGATTGTATATTTCTGTGTGTACGGGGCTGCGGCACTGTACACGGTTTGTTACCTTTTTGTGAGTAGTGCATGATAATAAAGATGCTGTTAAATCAAAAAAAAAAATCTGTTCTTATCAGTTTAATATCTGATACGTCCCCTATCTGGGGACCATATATTAAATGGATTTTTAGAACAGGGAGATGGAAAAAGAGCTTGCTCTGTCCACTCCACGCATTGACCTGGTATTGCAGTACCTCCAGGAACGGTGCACCCCTTCTTAACCCAGTTTCCAAAAGCAGAACTCAATTCACCTGATTCATATTAGCCCGATTTAATGAATTGGAAGAAAGCATACGTCTTCATATGCACCTCAATTTGGCCCATTCACTTTTCACACTTCCTCCTTTTGTTTTTTATCTTTCACACTTTTGACTTTCTTTATTCATCCAAATAGCAAACTCATCACCACTCAACCTGACCAACTCGGCTATGTCCCCGTGCTGCAGTTCTCTGTCTTATCTAGATCATTTGCAATTGAATGGAATAGATCCCTTTTGGACAAAGTGGATTCACCTGCTGCTGCAGTGACCACAGGTGTGATAACATCTAGAATTGGCATCTGGTGCGATCTCTCCGCTTCCACTCCAAAGAAAGTTACCTGTTTATTCCTATCATGCATTGGTTTTTGGGGTTTTCTTTGAGTAATGATGATCTCTTTAGTAGTCTGTTGGCGCCCTCTCCTGGAGGAATAGTTTGCTTGCTCTTGGACATTCTAAAAGAGAGGTCATGATAGACATTGAGCTTCTGAGCTCAATTGGGGACAGTCATGGGTGATGAATGTTTGCAACCTACTGCGAAGCCTCATACCGCAATATAAGGAACGTCAAATACTAAGAAAGGGCGGCCTATGAAAGAATTACTACTTTCAATAAGTACACTTAAACGGCTAATTGGGAATAGAAAAACTGTAAAAAGCCCTCTGAGAAAGCCCCCCTCTAACCTTTGATAGTAAGCTTTTCTGTAGTCTGCCTGTTGATGTATTTTCCGTTTGAACTGTGCACAACATGAAGAGACGGAACACTGGCGGCTTGTCACAATGCCCCCCGATGACATCACAATAGCGCTGCTGCCTAGAAAACAAGCTGCGCAGAAGAAGTTGTTCTTTGGGTGGGAGGGTGGGCTAGTGGAAGGAGGGGGCAATCTCTTTTTTTCCCGGGTGGTAGGGGGATGACAGGAGAAGGGAAGCGGGTGGTGAGAAAGGTACAGAGGGCAGGGTTTGGGGGCTGGGAAGGAAAGGGAAAAGATTAGGGTTTGGGGATGATGAAAGGGCTTTCTACGGGTAAGGATGGCAAAGGGTGGCAGTGACGGAAAGTCAGGCAACCTGTCCTGTCCGTCTTTTTGTATCGTGAATTGGAAAGACTGCAAGGGGGAGGGGAGTTGCTTGCGCCCTAAAGGAGGAGTTATTCAGATTCATTGCAGTGGGCGGCGGCTGCAAAACGCACCATTCTTCTTGTTTTGGCTCTGCAAAGCAGCCTTTTCAAGGGTTGGCTTGGGTGACAAAATGTCTTGTGTAGGCGTGGGTTTGTCTCCCTCTCGCTCTCTCTCCCTAAGATGTGTCCGGCATAGGCCAGGGTGCCACTCGAGGCCCAAACCAATTCTGGTTATCGCTTCTCGGCCTTTTGGCTAAGATCAAGTGTAGTATCTGTTCTTATCAGTTTAATATCTGATACGTCCCCTATCTGGGGACCATATATTAAATGGATTTTTAGAACAGGGAGATGGAAAAAGAGCTTGCTCTGTCCACTCCACGCATTGACCTGGTATTGCAGTACCTCCAGGAACGGTGCACCCCTTCTTAACCCAGTTTCCAAAAGCAGAACTCAATTCACCTGATTCATATTAGCCCGATTTAATGAATTGGAAGAAAGCATACGTCTTCATATGCACCTCAATTTGGCCCATTCACTTTTCACACTTCCTCCTTTTGTTTTTTATCTTTCACACTTTTGACTTTCTTTATTCATCCAAATAGCAAACTCATCACCACTCAACCTGACCAACTCGGCTATGTCCCCGTGCTGCAGTTCTCTGTCTTATCTAGATCATTTGCAATTGAATGGAATAGATCCCTTTTGGACAAAGTGGATTCACCTGCTGCTGCAGTGACCACAGGTGTGATAACATCTAGAATTGGCATCTGGTGCGATCTCTCCGCTTCCACTCCAAAGAAAGTTACCTGTTTATTCCTATCATGCATTGGTTTTTGGGGTTTTCTTTGAGTAATGATGATCTCTTTAGTAGTCTGTTGGCGCCCTCTCCTGGAGGAATAGTTTGCTTGCTCTTGGACATTCTAAAAGAGAGGTCATGATAGACATTGAGCTTCTGAGCTCAATTGGGGACAGTCATGGGTGATGAATGTTTGCAACCTACTGCGAAGCCTCATACCGCAATATAAGGAACGTCAAATACTAAGAAAGGGCGGCCTATGAAAGAATTACTACTTTCAATAAGTACACTTAAACGGCTAATTGGGAATAGAAAAACTGTAAAAAGCCCTCTGAGAAAGCCCCCCTCTAACCTTTGATAGTAAGCTTTTCTGTAGTCTGCCTGTTGATGTATTTTCCGTTTGAACTGTGCACAACATGAAGAGACGGAACACTGGCGGCTTGTCACAATGCCCCCCGATGACATCACAATAGCGCTGCTGCCTAGAAAACAAGCTGCGCAGAAGAAGTTGTTCTTTGGGTGGGAGGGTGGGCTAGTGGAAGGAGGGGGCAATCTCTTTTTTTCCCGGGTGGTAGGGGGATGACAGGAGAAGGGAAGCGGGTGGTGAGAAAGGTACAGAGGGCAGGGTTTGGGGGCTGGGAAGGAAAGGGAAAAGATTAGGGTTTGGGGATGATGAAAGGGCTTTCTACGGGTAAGGATGGCAAAGGGTGGCAGTGACGGAAAGTCAGGCAACCTGTCCTGTCCGTCTTTTTGTATCGTGAATTGGAAAGACTGCAAGGGGGAGGGGAGTTGCTTGCGCCCTAAAGGAGGAGTTATTCAGATTCATTGCAGTGGGCGGCGGCTGCAAAACGCACCATTCTTCTTGTTTTGGCTCTGCAAAGCAGCCTTTTCAAGGGTTGGCTTGGGTGACAAAATGTCTTGTGTAGGCGTGGGTTTGTCTCCCTCTCGCTCTCTCTCCCTAAGATGTGTCCGGCATAGGCCAGGGTGCCACTCGAGGCCCAAACCAATTCTGGTTATCGCTTCTCGGCCTTTTGGCTAAGATCAAGTGTAGTATCTGTTCTTATCAGTTTAATATCTGATACGTCCCCTATCTGGGGACCATATATTAAATGGATTTTTAGAACAGGGAGATGGAAAAAGAGCTTGCTCTGTCCACTCCACGCATTGACCTGGTATTGCAGTACCTCCAGGAACGGTGCACCCCTTCTTAACCCAGTTTCCAAAAGCAGAACTCAATTCACCTGATTCATATTAGCCCGATTTAATGAATTGGAAGAAAGCATACGTCTTCATATGCACCTCAATTTGGCCCATTCACTTTTCACACTTCCTCCTTTTGTTTTTTATCTTTCACACTTTTGACTTTCTTTATTCATCCAAATAGCAAACTCATCACCACTCAACCTGACCAACTCGGCTATGTCCCCGTGCTGCAGTTCTCTGTCTTATCTAGATCATTTGCAATTGAATGGAATAGATCCCTTTTGGACAAAGTGGATTCACCTGCTGCTGCAGTGACCACAGGTGTGATAACATCTAGAATTGGCATCTGGTGCGATCTCTCCGCTTCCACTCCAAAGAAAGTTACCTGTTTATTCCTATCATGCATTGGTTTTTGGGGTTTTCTTTGAGTAATGATGATCTCTTTAGTAGTCTGTTGGCGCCCTCTCCTGGAGGAATAGTTTGCTTGCTCTTGGACATTCTAAAAGAGAGGTCATGATAGACATTGAGCTTCTGAGCTCAATTGGGGACAGTCATGGGTGATGAATGTTTGCAACCTACTGCGAAGCCTCATACCGCAATATAAGGAACGTCAAATACTAAGAAAGGGCGGCCTATGAAAGAATTACTACTTTCAATAAGTACACTTAAACGGCTAATTGGGAATAGAAAAACTGTAAAAAGCCCTCTGAGAAAGCCCCCCTCTAACCTTTGATAGTAAGCTTTTCTGTAGTCTGCCTGTTGATGTATTTTCCGTTTGAACTGTGCACAACATGAAGAGACGGAACACTGGCGGCTTGTCACAATGCCCCCCGATGACATCACAATAGCGCTGCTGCCTAGAAAACAAGCTGCGCAGAAGAAGTTGTTCTTTGGGTGGGAGGGTGGGCTAGTGGAAGGAGGGGGCAATCTCTTTTTTTCCCGGGTGGTAGGGGGATGACAGGAGAAGGGAAGCGGGTGGTGAGAAAGGTACAGAGGGCAGGGTTTGGGGGCTGGGAAGGAAAGGGAAAAGATTAGGGTTTGGGGATGATGAAAGGGCTTTCTACGGGTAAGGATGGCAAAGGGTGGCAGTGACGGAAAGTCAGGCAACCTGTCCTGTCCGTCTTTTTGTATCGTGAATTGGAAAGACTGCAAGGGGGAGGGGAGTTGCTTGCGCCCTAAAGGAGGAGTTATTCAGATTCATTGCAGTGGGCGGCGGCTGCAAAACGCACCATTCTTCTTGTTTTGGCTCTGCAAAGCAGCCTTTTCAAGGGTTGGCTTGGGTGACAAAATGTCTTGTGTAGGCGTGGGTTTGTCTCCCTCTCGCTCTCTCTCCCTAAGATGTGTCCGGCATAGGCCAGGGTGCCACTCGAGGCCCAAACCAATTCTGGTTATCGCTTCTCGGCCTTTTGGCTAAGATCAAGTGTAGTATCTGTTCTTATCAGTTTAATATCTGATACGTCCCCTATCTGGGGACCATATATTAAATGGATTTTTAGAACAGGGAGATGGAAAAAGAGCTTGCTCTGTCCACTCCACGCATTGACCTGGTATTGCAGTACCTCCAGGAACGGTGCACCCCTTCTTAACCCAGTTTCCAAAAGCAGAACTCAATTCACCTGATTCATATTAGCCCGATTTAATGAATTGGAAGAAAGCATACGTCTTCATATGCACCTCAATTTGGCCCATTCACTTTTCACACTTCCTCCTTTTGTTTTTTATCTTTCACACTTTTGACTTTCTTTATTCATCCAAATAGCAAACTCATCACCACTCAACCTGACCAACTCGGCTATGTCCCCGTGCTGCAGTTCTCTGTCTTATCTAGATCATTTGCAATTGAATGGAATAGATCCCTTTTGGACAAAGTGGATTCACCTGCTGCTGCAGTGACCACAGGTGTGATAACATCTAGAATTGGCATCTGGTGCGATCTCTCCGCTTCCACTCCAAAGAAAGTTACCTGTTTATTCCTATCATGCATTGGTTTTTGGGGTTTTCTTTGAGTAATGATGATCTCTTTAGTAGTCTGTTGGCGCCCTCTCCTGGAGGAATAGTTTGCTTGCTCTTGGACATTCTAAAAGAGAGGTCATGATAGACATTGAGCTTCTGAGCTCAATTGGGGACAGTCATGGGTGATGAATGTTTGCAACCTACTGCGAAGCCTCATACCGCAATATAAGGAACGTCAAATACTAAGAAAGGGCGGCCTATGAAAGAATTACTACTTTCAATAAGTACACTTAAACGGCTAATTGGGAATAGAAAAACTGTAAAAAGCCCTCTGAGAAAGCCCCCCTCTAACCTTTGATAGTAAGCTTTTCTGTAGTCTGCCTGTTGATGTATTTTCCGTTTGAACTGTGCACAACATGAAGAGACGGAACACTGGCGGCTTGTCACAATGCCCCCCGATGACATCACAATAGCGCTGCTGCCTAGAAAACAAGCTGCGCAGAAGAAGTTGTTCTTTGGGTGGGAGGGTGGGCTAGTGGAAGGAGGGGGCAATCTCTTTTTTTCCCGGGTGGTAGGGGGATGACAGGAGAAGGGAAGCGGGTGGTGAGAAAGGTACAGAGGGCAGGGTTTGGGGGCTGGGAAGGAAAGGGAAAAGATTAGGGTTTGGGGATGATGAAAGGGCTTTCTACGGGTAAGGATGGCAAAGGGTGGCAGTGACGGAAAGTCAGGCAACCTGTCCTGTCCGTCTTTTTGTATCGTGAATTGGAAAGACTGCAAGGGGGAGGGGAGTTGCTTGCGCCCTAAAGGAGGAGTTATTCAGATTCATTGCAGTGGGCGGCGGCTGCAAAACGCACCATTCTTCTTGTTTTGGCTCTGCAAAGCAGCCTTTTCAAGGGTTGGCTTGGGTGACAAAATGTCTTGTGTAGGCGTGGGTTTGTCTCCCTCTCGCTCTCTCTCCCTAAGATGTGTCCGGCATAGGCCAGGGTGCCACTCGAGGCCCAAACCAATTCTGGTTATCGCTTCTCGGCCTTTTGGCTAAGATCAAGTGTAGTATCTGTTCTTATCAGTTTAATATCTGATACGTCCCCTATCTGGGGACCATATATTAAATGGATTTTTAGAACAGGGAGATGGAAAAAGAGCTTGCTCTGTCCACTCCACGCATTGACCTGGTATTGCAGTACCTCCAGGAACGGTGCACCCCTTCTTAACCCAGTTTCCAAAAGCAGAACTCAATTCACCTGATTCATATTAGCCCGATTTAATGAATTGGAAGAAAGCATACGTCTTCATATGCACCTCAATTTGGCCCATTCACTTTTCACACTTCCTCCTTTTGTTTTTTATCTTTCACACTTTTGACTTTCTTTATTCATCCAAATAGCAAACTCATCACCACTCAACCTGACCAACTCGGCTATGTCCCCGTGCTGCAGTTCTCTGTCTTATCTAGATCATTTGCAATTGAATGGAATAGATCCCTTTTGGACAAAGTGGATTCACCTGCTGCTGCAGTGACCACAGGTGTGATAACATCTAGAATTGGCATCTGGTGCGATCTCTCCGCTTCCACTCCAAAGAAAGTTACCTGTTTATTCCTATCATGCATTGGTTTTTGGGGTTTTCTTTGAGTAATGATGATCTCTTTAGTAGTCTGTTGGCGCCCTCTCCTGGAGGAATAGTTTGCTTGCTCTTGGACATTCTAAAAGAGAGGTCATGATAGACATTGAGCTTCTGAGCTCAATTGGGGACAGTCATGGGTGATGAATGTTTGCAACCTACTGCGAAGCCTCATACCGCAATATAAGGAACGTCAAATACTAAGAAAGGGCGGCCTATGAAAGAATTACTACTTTCAATAAGTACACTTAAACGGCTAATTGGGAATAGAAAAACTGTAAAAAGCCCTCTGAGAAAGCCCCCCTCTAACCTTTGATAGTAAGCTTTTCTGTAGTCTGCCTGTTGATGTATTTTCCGTTTGAACTGTGCACAACATGAAGAGACGGAACACTGGCGGCTTGTCACAATGCCCCCCGATGACATCACAATAGCGCTGCTGCCTAGAAAACAAGCTGCGCAGAAGAAGTTGTTCTTTGGGTGGGAGGGTGGGCTAGTGGAAGGAGGGGGCAATCTCTTTTTTTCCCGGGTGGTAGGGGGATGACAGGAGAAGGGAAGCGGGTGGTGAGAAAGGTACAGAGGGCAGGGTTTGGGGGCTGGGAAGGAAAGGGAAAAGATTAGGGTTTGGGGATGATGAAAGGGCTTTCTACGGGTAAGGATGGCAAAGGGTGGCAGTGACGGAAAGTCAGGCAACCTGTCCTGTCCGTCTTTTTGTATCGTGAATTGGAAAGACTGCAAGGGGGAGGGGAGTTGCTTGCGCCCTAAAGGAGGAGTTATTCAGATTCATTGCAGTGGGCGGCGGCTGCAAAACGCACCATTCTTCTTGTTTTGGCTCTGCAAAGCAGCCTTTTCAAGGGTTGGCTTGGGTGACAAAATGTCTTGTGTAGGCGTGGGTTTGTCTCCCTCTCGCTCTCTCTCCCTAAGATGTGTCCGGCATAGGCCAGGGTGCCACTCGAGGCCCAAACCAATTCTGGTTATCGCTTCTCGGCCTTTTGGCTAAGATCAAGTGTAGTATCTGTTCTTATCAGTTTAATATCTGATACGTCCCCTATCTGGGGACCATATATTAAATGGATTTTTAGAACAGGGAGATGGAAAAAGAGCTTGCTCTGTCCACTCCACGCATTGACCTGGTATTGCAGTACCTCCAGGAACGGTGCACCCCTTCTTAACCCAGTTTCCAAAAGCAGAACTCAATTCACCTGATTCATATTAGCCCGATTTAATGAATTGGAAGAAAGCATACGTCTTCATATGCACCTCAATTTGGCCCATTCACTTTTCACACTTCCTCCTTTTGTTTTTTATCTTTCACACTTTTGACTTTCTTTATTCATCCAAATAGCAAACTCATCACCACTCAACCTGACCAACTCGGCTATGTCCCCGTGCTGCAGTTCTCTGTCTTATCTAGATCATTTGCAATTGAATGGAATAGATCCCTTTTGGACAAAGTGGATTCACCTGCTGCTGCAGTGACCACAGGTGTGATAACATCTAGAATTGGCATCTGGTGCGATCTCTCCGCTTCCACTCCAAAGAAAGTTACCTGTTTATTCCTATCATGCATTGGTTTTTGGGGTTTTCTTTGAGTAATGATGATCTCTTTAGTAGTCTGTTGGCGCCCTCTCCTGGAGGAATAGTTTGCTTGCTCTTGGACATTCTAAAAGAGAGGTCATGATAGACATTGAGCTTCTGAGCTCAATTGGGGACAGTCATGGGTGATGAATGTTTGCAACCTACTGCGAAGCCTCATACCGCAATATAAGGAACGTCAAATACTAAGAAAGGGCGGCCTATGAAAGAATTACTACTTTCAATAAGTACACTTAAACGGCTAATTGGGAATAGAAAAACTGTAAAAAGCCCTCTGAGAAAGCCCCCCTCTAACCTTTGATAGTAAGCTTTTCTGTAGTCTGCCTGTTGATGTATTTTCCGTTTGAACTGTGCACAACATGAAGAGACGGAACACTGGCGGCTTGTCACAATGCCCCCCGATGACATCACAATAGCGCTGCTGCCTAGAAAACAAGCTGCGCAGAAGAAGTTGTTCTTTGGGTGGGAGGGTGGGCTAGTGGAAGGAGGGGGCAATCTCTTTTTTTCCCGGGTGGTAGGGGGATGACAGGAGAAGGGAAGCGGGTGGTGAGAAAGGTACAGAGGGCAGGGTTTGGGGGCTGGGAAGGAAAGGGAAAAGATTAGGGTTTGGGGATGATGAAAGGGCTTTCTACGGGTAAGGATGGCAAAGGGTGGCAGTGACGGAAAGTCAGGCAACCTGTCCTGTCCGTCTTTTTGTATCGTGAATTGGAAAGACTGCAAGGGGGAGGGGAGTTGCTTGCGCCCTAAAGGAGGAGTTATTCAGATTCATTGCAGTGGGCGGCGGCTGCAAAACGCACCATTCTTCTTGTTTTGGCTCTGCAAAGCAGCCTTTTCAAGGGTTGGCTTGGGTGACAAAATGTCTTGTGTAGGCGTGGGTTTGTCTCCCTCTCGCTCTCTCTCCCTAAGATGTGTCCGGCATAGGCCAGGGTGCCACTCGAGGCCCAAACCAATTCTGGTTATCGCTTCTCGGCCTTTTGGCTAAGATCAAGTGTAGTATCTGTTCTTATCAGTTTAATATCTGATACGTCCCCTATCTGGGGACCATATATTAAATGGATTTTTAGAACAGGGAGATGGAAAAAGAGCTTGCTCTGTCCACTCCACGCATTGACCTGGTATTGCAGTACCTCCAGGAACGGTGCACCCCTTCTTAACCCAGTTTCCAAAAGCAGAACTCAATTCACCTGATTCATATTAGCCCGATTTAATGAATTGGAAGAAAGCATACGTCTTCATATGCACCTCAATTTGGCCCATTCACTTTTCACACTTCCTCCTTTTGTTTTTTATCTTTCACACTTTTGACTTTCTTTATTCATCCAAATAGCAAACTCATCACCACTCAACCTGACCAACTCGGCTATGTCCCCGTGCTGCAGTTCTCTGTCTTATCTAGATCATTTGCAATTGAATGGAATAGATCCCTTTTGGACAAAGTGGATTCACCTGCTGCTGCAGTGACCACAGGTGTGATAACATCTAGAATTGGCATCTGGTGCGATCTCTCCGCTTCCACTCCAAAGAAAGTTACCTGTTTATTCCTATCATGCATTGGTTTTTGGGGTTTTCTTTGAGTAATGATGATCTCTTTAGTAGTCTGTTGGCGCCCTCTCCTGGAGGAATAGTTTGCTTGCTCTTGGACATTCTAAAAGAGAGGTCATGATAGACATTGAGCTTCTGAGCTCAATTGGGGACAGTCATGGGTGATGAATGTTTGCAACCTACTGCGAAGCCTCATACCGCAATATAAGGAACGTCAAATACTAAGAAAGGGCGGCCTATGAAAGAATTACTACTTTCAATAAGTACACTTAAACGGCTAATTGGGAATAGAAAAACTGTAAAAAGCCCTCTGAGAAAGCCCCCCTCTAACCTTTGATAGTAAGCTTTTCTGTAGTCTGCCTGTTGATGTATTTTCCGTTTGAACTGTGCACAACATGAAGAGACGGAACACTGGCGGCTTGTCACAATGCCCCCCGATGACATCACAATAGCGCTGCTGCCTAGAAAACAAGCTGCGCAGAAGAAGTTGTTCTTTGGGTGGGAGGGTGGGCTAGTGGAAGGAGGGGGCAATCTCTTTTTTTCCCGGGTGGTAGGGGGATGACAGGAGAAGGGAAGCGGGTGGTGAGAAAGGTACAGAGGGCAGGGTTTGGGGGCTGGGAAGGAAAGGGAAAAGATTAGGGTTTGGGGATGATGAAAGGGCTTTCTACGGGTAAGGATGGCAAAGGGTGGCAGTGACGGAAAGTCAGGCAACCTGTCCTGTCCGTCTTTTTGTATCGTGAATTGGAAAGACTGCAAGGGGGAGGGGAGTTGCTTGCGCCCTAAAGGAGGAGTTATTCAGATTCATTGCAGTGGGCGGCGGCTGCAAAACGCACCATTCTTCTTGTTTTGGCTCTGCAAAGCAGCCTTTTCAAGGGTTGGCTTGGGTGACAAAATGTCTTGTGTAGGCGTGGGTTTGTCTCCCTCTCGCTCTCTCTCCCTAAGATGTGTCCGGCATAGGCCAGGGTGCCACTCGAGGCCCAAACCAATTCTGGTTATCGCTTCTCGGCCTTTTGGCTAAGATCAAGTGTAGTATCTGTTCTTATCAGTTTAATATCTGATACGTCCCCTATCTGGGGACCATATATTAAATGGATTTTTAGAACAGGGAGATGGAAAAAGAGCTTGCTCTGTCCACTCCACGCATTGACCTGGTATTGCAGTACCTCCAGGAACGGTGCACCCCTTCTTAACCCAGTTTCCAAAAGCAGAACTCAATTCACCTGATTCATATTAGCCCGATTTAATGAATTGGAAGAAAGCATACGTCTTCATATGCACCTCAATTTGGCCCATTCACTTTTCACACTTCCTCCTTTTGTTTTTTATCTTTCACACTTTTGACTTTCTTTATTCATCCAAATAGCAAACTCATCACCACTCAACCTGACCAACTCGGCTATGTCCCCGTGCTGCAGTTCTCTGTCTTATCTAGATCATTTGCAATTGAATGGAATAGATCCCTTTTGGACAAAGTGGATTCACCTGCTGCTGCAGTGACCACAGGTGTGATAACATCTAGAATTGGCATCTGGTGCGATCTCTCCGCTTCCACTCCAAAGAAAGTTACCTGTTTATTCCTATCATGCATTGGTTTTTGGGGTTTTCTTTGAGTAATGATGATCTCTTTAGTAGTCTGTTGGCGCCCTCTCCTGGAGGAATAGTTTGCTTGCTCTTGGACATTCTAAAAGAGAGGTCATGATAGACATTGAGCTTCTGAGCTCAATTGGGGACAGTCATGGGTGATGAATGTTTGCAACCTACTGCGAAGCCTCATACCGCAATATAAGGAACGTCAAATACTAAGAAAGGGCGGCCTATGAAAGAATTACTACTTTCAATAAGTACACTTAAACGGCTAATTGGGAATAGAAAAACTGTAAAAAGCCCTCTGAGAAAGCCCCCCTCTAACCTTTGATAGTAAGCTTTTCTGTAGTCTGCCTGTTGATGTATTTTCCGTTTGAACTGTGCACAACATGAAGAGACGGAACACTGGCGGCTTGTCACAATGCCCCCCGATGACATCACAATAGCGCTGCTGCCTAGAAAACAAGCTGCGCAGAAGAAGTTGTTCTTTGGGTGGGAGGGTGGGCTAGTGGAAGGAGGGGGCAATCTCTTTTTTTCCCGGGTGGTAGGGGGATGACAGGAGAAGGGAAGCGGGTGGTGAGAAAGGTACAGAGGGCAGGGTTTGGGGGCTGGGAAGGAAAGGGAAAAGATTAGGGTTTGGGGATGATGAAAGGGCTTTCTACGGGTAAGGATGGCAAAGGGTGGCAGTGACGGAAAGTCAGGCAACCTGTCCTGTCCGTCTTTTTGTATCGTGAATTGGAAAGACTGCAAGGGGGAGGGGAGTTGCTTGCGCCCTAAAGGAGGAGTTATTCAGATTCATTGCAGTGGGCGGCGGCTGCAAAACGCACCATTCTTCTTGTTTTGGCTCTGCAAAGCAGCCTTTTCAAGGGTTGGCTTGGGTGACAAAATGTCTTGTGTAGGCGTGGGTTTGTCTCCCTCTCGCTCTCTCTCCCTAAGATGTGTCCGGCATAGGCCAGGGTGCCACTCGAGGCCCAAACCAATTCTGGTTATCGCTTCTCGGCCTTTTGGCTAAGATCAAGTGTAGTATCGTTCGAAAAGGTGGTTTAAGGCTCCGGCCACCTTAGTACAATGATGCAATGCACACTGGAAGGTTGCGCTTGTTAGTACTTTGGGAGGATAGTATATCCATCTAGAGGAAACCATGGCCCTACCAGGATCGAGGCTATTAGACTGAGTAAGTGTGGGGGTTATGGTGCAATGTGCCCCAGGAATGGACACCCTGGAGGGAGTCTGAACTTGCTAGGTTGGGACCCTGGTAAGCCTCAGACTCTGTCGCACGCCGCGCCTTGCCTATTCATACTTTCCAAGCATATTGCCCTATCCCGGCCTTCTGGCTAAGAAGGGAAATTTTTATAATCCCGGTCGGAGGTCCGGTCAGCTTTGGGCTGAGAAACCAACACCCGGTTGGAGGTCCGGGTCAGCTTTGGCTGGGAAACCAACACCCGGTTGGAGGTCCGGTTAGCCTTGGGCTGAGAAACCAACACCCGGTTGGAGGTCCGGTCAGCCTTGGGCTGAGAAACCAACACCCGGTTGGAGGTCCGGTCAGCCTTGGGCTGAGAAACCAACACCGGTTGACGGTCCGGGCAGTCTCGGCTGCGAAACCAACGACTAGTAGCTCCCTACTCCACTTGGGTAAGATGCCTCGGTGGACGCTGGGAGCAACAACAAGGCTCAACCAGGCTTCGGCTTGGGGGAGCACCGAAGATCCCTGACCCTCGCTGTGGCCTTCTGGCTCGGAGGGACGGGGTTGATTTTTGGGGATCCTCTTCTCACGGAGGGGTCCACACGAATCCTAGCCTTTGCACTGTTTTTGGTGTGACTTCGGTCATGCATTTTTGCGGTGCTTTGGAAAGCTTCATTAAATCAAAATCTGTTCTTATCAGTTTAATATCTGATACGTCCCCTATCTGGGGACCATATATTAAATGGATTTTTAGAACAGGGAGATGGAAAAAGAGCTTGCTCTGTCCACTCCACGCATTGACCTGGTATTGCAGTACCTCCAGGAACGGTGCACCCCTTCTTAACCCAGTTTCCAAAAGCAGAACTCAATTCACCTGATTCATATTAGCCCGATTTAATGAATTGGAAGAAAGCATACGTCTTCATATGCACCTCAATTTGGCCCATTCACTTTTCACACTTCCTCCTTTTGTTTTTTATCTTTCACACTTTTGACTTTCTTTATTCATCCAAATAGCAAACTCATCACCACTCAACCTGACCAACTCGGCTATGTCCCCGTGCTGCAGTTCTCTGTCTTATCTAGATCATTTGCAATTGAATGGAATAGATCCCTTTTGGACAAAGTGGATTCACCTGCTGCTGCAGTGACCACAGGTGTGATAACATCTAGAATTGGCATCTGGTGCGATCTCTCCGCTTCCACTCCAAAGAAAGTTACCTGTTTATTCCTATCATGCATTGGTTTTTGGGGTTTTCTTTGAGTAATGATGATCTCTTTAGTAGTCTGTTGGCGCCCTCTCCTGGAGGAATAGTTTGCTTGCTCTTGGACATTCTAAAAGAGAGGTCATGATAGACATTGAGCTTCTGAGCTCAATTGGGGACAGTCATGGGTGATGAATGTTTGCAACCTACTGCGAAGCCTCATACCGCAATATAAGGAACGTCAAATACTAAGAAAGGGCGGCCTATGAAAGAATTACTACTTTCAATAAGTACACTTAAACGGCTAATTGGGAATAGAAAAACTGTAAAAAGCCCTCTGAGAAAGCCCCCCTCTAACCTTTGATAGTAAGCTTTTCTGTAGTCTGCCTGTTGATGTATTTTCCGTTTGAACTGTGCACAACATGAAGAGACGGAACACTGGCGGCTTGTCACAATGCCCCCCGATGACATCACAATAGCGCTGCTGCCTAGAAAACAAGCTGCGCAGAAGAAGTTGTTCTTTGGGTGGGAGGGTGGGCTAGTGGAAGGAGGGGGCAATCTCTTTTTTTCCCGGGTGGTAGGGGGATGACAGGAGAAGGGAAGCGGGTGGTGAGAAAGGTACAGAGGGCAGGGTTTGGGGGCTGGGAAGGAAAGGGAAAAGATTAGGGTTTGGGGATGATGAAAGGGCTTTCTACGGGTAAGGATGGCAAAGGGTGGCAGTGACGGAAAGTCAGGCAACCTGTCCTGTCCGTCTTTTTGTATCGTGAATTGGAAAGACTGCAAGGGGGAGGGGAGTTGCTTGCGCCCTAAAGGAGGAGTTATTCAGATTCATTGCAGTGGGCGGCGGCTGCAAAACGCACCATTCTTCTTGTTTTGGCTCTGCAAAGCAGCCTTTTCAAGGGTTGGCTTGGGTGACAAAATGTCTTGTGTAGGCGTGGGTTTGTCTCCCTCTCGCTCTCTCTCCCTAAGATGTGTCCGGCATAGGCCAGGGTGCCACTCGAGGCCCAAACCAATTCTGGTTATCGCTTCTCGGCCTTTTGGCTAAGATCAAGTGTAGTATCTGTTCTTATCAGTTTAATATCTGATACGTCCCCTATCTGGGGACCATATATTAAATGGATTTTTAGAACAGGGAGATGGAAAAAGAGCTTGCTCTGTCCACTCCACGCATTGACCTGGTATTGCAGTACCTCCAGGAACGGTGCACCCCTTCTTAACCCAGTTTCCAAAAGCAGAACTCAATTCACCTGATTCATATTAGCCCGATTTAATGAATTGGAAGAAAGCATACGTCTTCATATGCACCTCAATTTGGCCCATTCACTTTTCACACTTCCTCCTTTTGTTTTTTATCTTTCACACTTTTGACTTTCTTTATTCATCCAAATAGCAAACTCATCACCACTCAACCTGACCAACTCGGCTATGTCCCCGTGCTGCAGTTCTCTGTCTTATCTAGATCATTTGCAATTGAATGGAATAGATCCCTTTTGGACAAAGTGGATTCACCTGCTGCTGCAGTGACCACAGGTGTGATAACATCTAGAATTGGCATCTGGTGCGATCTCTCCGCTTCCACTCCAAAGAAAGTTACCTGTTTATTCCTATCATGCATTGGTTTTTGGGGTTTTCTTTGAGTAATGATGATCTCTTTAGTAGTCTGTTGGCGCCCTCTCCTGGAGGAATAGTTTGCTTGCTCTTGGACATTCTAAAAGAGAGGTCATGATAGAGATTGAGCTTCTGAGCTCAATTGGGGACAGTCATGGGTGATGAATGTTTGCAACCTACTGCGAAGCCTCATACCGCAATATAAGGAACGTCAAATACTAAGAAAGGGCGGCCTATGAAAGAATTACTACTTTCAATAAGTACACTTAAACGGCTAATTGGGAATAGAAAAACTGTAAAAAGCCCTCTGAGAAAGCCCCCCTCTAACCTTTGATAGTAAGCTTTTCTGTAGTCTGCCTGTTGATGTATTTTCCGTTTGAACTGTGCACAACATGAAGAGACGGAACACTGGCGGCTTGTCACAATGCCCCCCGATGACATCACAATAGCGCTGCTGCCTAGAAAACAAGCTGCGCAGAAGAAGTTGTTCTTTGGGTGGGAGGGTGGGCTAGTGGAAGGAGGGGGCAATCTCTTTTTTTCCCGGGTGGTAGGGGGATGACAGGAGAAGGGAAGCGGGTGGTGAGAAAGGTACAGAGGGCAGGGTTTGGGGGCTGGGAAGGAAAGGGAAAAGATTAGGGTTTGGGGATGATGAAAGGGCTTTCTACGGGTAAGGATGGCAAAGGGTGGCAGTGACGGAAAGTCAGGCAACCTGTCCTGTCCGTCTTTTTGTATCGTGAATTGGAAAGACTGCAAGGGGGAGGGGAGTTGCTTGCGCCCTAAAGGAGGAGTTATTCAGATTCATTGCAGTGGGCGGCGGCTGCAAAACGCACCATTCTTCTTGTTTTGGCTCTGCAAAGCAGCCTTTTCAAGGGTTGGCTTGGGTGACAAAATGTCTTGTGTAGGCGTGGGTTTGTCTCCCTCTCGCTCTCTCTCCCTAAGATGTGTCCGGCATAGGCCAGGGTGCCACTCGAGGCCCAAACCAATTCTGGTTATCGCTTCTCGGCCTTTTGGCTAAGATCAAGTGTAGTATCTGTTCTTATCAGTTTAATATCTGATACGTCCCCTATCTGGGGACCATATATTAAATGGATTTTTAGAACAGGGAGATGGAAAAAGAGCTTGCTCTGTCCACTCCACGCATTGACCTGGTATTGCAGTACCTCCAGGAACGGTGCACCCCTTCTTAACCCAGTTTCCAAAAGCAGAACTCAATTCACCTGATTCATATTAGCCCGATTTAATGAATTGGAAGAAAGCATACGTCTTCATATGCACCTCAATTTGGCCCATTCACTTTTCACACTTCCTCCTTTTGTTTTTTATCTTTCACACTTTTGACTTTCTTTATTCATCCAAATAGCAAACTCATCACCACTCAACCTGACCAACTCGGCTATGTCCCCGTGCTGCAGTTCTCTGTCTTATCTAGATCATTTGCAATTGAATGGAATAGATCCCTTTTGGACAAAGTGGATTCACCTGCTGCTGCAGTGACCACAGGTGTGATAACATCTAGAATTGGCATCTGGTGCGATCTCTCCGCTTCCACTCCAAAGAAAGTTACCTGTTTATTCCTATCATGCATTGGTTTTTGGGGTTTTCTTTGAGTAATGATGATCTCTTTAGTAGTCTGTTGGCGCCCTCTCCTGGAGGAATAGTTTGCTTGCTCTTGGACATTCTAAAAGAGAGGTCATGATAGACATTGAGCTTCTGAGCTCAATTGGGGACAGTCATGGGTGATGAATGTTTGCAACCTACTGCGAAGCCTCA
This sequence comes from Anomaloglossus baeobatrachus, assembly GCF_048569485.1. NCBI lineage: Eukaryota > Metazoa > Chordata > Amphibia > Anura > Aromobatidae > Anomaloglossus > Anomaloglossus baeobatrachus. Next base: position 122,158 of record NW_027442222.1, read on the forward strand.
TACCGCAATATAAGGAACGTCAAATACTAAGAAAGGGCGGCCTATGAAAGAATTACTACTTTCAATAAGTACACTTAAACGGCTAATTGGGAATAGAAAAACTGTAAAAAGCCCTCTGAGAAAGCCCCCCTCTAACCTTTGATAGTAAGCTTTTCTGTAGTCTGCCTGTTGATGTATTTTCCGTTTGAACTGTGCACAACATGAAGAGACGGAACACTGGCGGCTTGTCACAATGCCCCCCGATGACATCACAATAGCGCTGCTGCCTAGAAAACAAGCTGCGCAGAAGAAGTTGTTCTTTGGGTGGGAGGGTGGGCTAGTGGAAGGAGGGGGAAATCTCTTTTTTTCCCGGGTGGTAGGGGGATGACAGGAGAAGGGAAGCGGGTGGTGAGAAAGGTACAGAGGGCAGGGTTTGGGGGCTGGGAAGGAAAGGGAAAAGATTAGGGTTTGGGGATGATGAAAGGGCTTTCTACGGGTAAGGATGGCAAAGGGTGGCAGTGACGGAAAGTCAGGCAACCTGTCCTGTCCGTCTTTTTGTATCGTGAATTGGAAAGACTGCAAGGGGGAGGGGAGTTGCTTGCGCCCTAAAGGAGGAGTTATTCAGATTCATTGCAGTGGGCGGCGGCTGCAAAACGCACCATTCTTCTTGTTTTGGCTCTGCAAAGCAGCCTTTTCAAGGGTTGGCTTGGGTGACAAAATGTCTTGTGTAGGCGTGGGTTTGTCTCCCTCTCGCTCTCTCTCCCTAAGATGTGTCCGGCATAGGCCAGGGTGCCACTCGAGGCCCAAACCAATTCTGGTTATCGCTTCTCGGCCTTTTGGCTAAGATCAAGTGTAGTATCTGTTCTTATCAGTTTAATATCTGATACGTCCCCTATCTGGGGACCATATATTAAATGGATTTTTAGAACAGGGAGATGGAAAAAGAGCTTGCTCTGTCCACTCCACGCATTGACCTGGTATTGCAGTACCTCCAGGAACGGTGCACCCCTTCTTAACCCAGTTTCCAAAAGCAGAACTCAATTCACCTGATTCATATTAGCCCGATTTAATGAATTGGAAGAAAGCATACGTCTTCATATGCACCTCAATTTGGCCCATTCACTTTTCACACTTCCTCCTTTTGTTTTTTATCTTTCACACTTTTGACTTTCTTTATTCATCCAAATAGCAAACTCATCACCACTCAACCTGACCAACTCGGCTATGTCCCCGTGCTGCAGTTCTCTGTCTTATCTAGATCATTTGCAATTGAATGGAATAGATCCCTTTTGGACAAAGTGGATTCACCTGCTGCTGCAGTGACCACAGGTGTGATAACATCTAGAATTGGCATCTGGTGCGATCTCTCCGCTTCCACTCCAAAGAAAGTTACCTGTTTATTCCTATCATGCATTGGTTTTTGGGGTTTTCTTTGAGTAATGATGATCTCTTTAGTAGTCTGTTGGCGCCCTCTCCTGGAGGAATAGTTTGCTTGCTCTTGGACATTCTAAAAGAGAGGTCATGATAGACATTGAGCTTCTGAGCTCAATTGGGGACAGTCATGGGTGATGAATGTTTGCAACCTACTGCGAAGCCTCATACCGCAATATAAGGAACGTCAAATACTAAGAAAGGGCGGCCTATGAAAGAATTACTACTTTCAATAAGTACACTTAAACGGCTAATTGGGAATAGAAAAACTGTAAAAAGCCCTCTGAGAAAGCCCCCCTCTAACCTTTGATAGTAAGCTTTTCTGTAGTCTGCCTGTTGATGTATTTTCCGTTTGAACTGTGCACAACATGAAGAGACGGAACACTGGCGGCTTGTCACAATGCCCCCCGATGACATCACAATAGCGCTGCTGCCTAGAAAACAAGCTGCGCAGAAGAAGTTGTTCTTTGGGTGGGAGGGTGGGCTAGTGGAAGGAGGGGGCAATCTCTTTTTTTCCCGGGTGGTAGGGGGATGACAGGAGAAGGGAAGCGGGTGGTGAGAAAGGTACAGAGGGCAGGGTTTGGGGGCTGGGAAGGAAAGGGAAAAGATTAGGGTTTGGGGATGATGAAAGGGCTTTCTACGGGTAAGGATGGCAAAGGGTGGCAGTGACGGAAAGTCAGGCAACCTGTCCTGTCCGTCTTTTTGTATCGTGAATTGGAAAGACTGCAAGGGGGAGGGGAGTTGCTTGCGCCCTAAAGGAGGAGTTATTCAGATTCATTGCAGTGGGCGGCGGCTGCAAAACGCACCATTCTTCTTGTTTTGGCTCTGCAAAGCAGCCTTTTCAAGGGTTGGCTTGGGTGACAAAATGTCTTGTGTAGGCGTGGGTTTGTCTCCCTCTCGCTCTCTCTCCCTAAGATGTGTCCGGCATAGGCCAGGGTGCCACTCGAGGCCCAAACCAATTCTGGTTATCGCTTCTCGGCCTTTTGGCTAAGATCAAGTGTAGTATCTGTTCTTATCAGTTTAATATCTGATACGTCCCCTATCTGGGGACCATATATTAAATGGATTTTTAGAACAGGGAGATGGAAAAAGAGCTTGCTCTGTCCACTCCACGCATTGACCTGGTATTGCAGTACCTCCAGGAACGGTGCACCCCTTCTTAACCCAGTTTCCAAAAGCAGAACTCAATTCACCTGATTCATATTAGCCCGATTTAATGAATTGGAAGAAAGCATACGTCTTCATATGCACCTCAATTTGGCCCATTCACTTTTCACACTTCCTCCTTTTGTTTTTTATCTTTCACACTTTTGACTTTCTTTATTCATCCAAATAGCAAACTCATCACCACTCAACCTGACCAACTCGGCTATGTCCCCGTGCTGCAGTTCTCTGTCTTATCTAGATCATTTGCAATTGAATGGAATAGATCCCTTTTGGACAAAGTGGATTCACCTGCTGCTGCAGTGACCACAGGTGTGATAACATCTAGAATTGGCATCTGGTGCGATCTCTCCGCTTCCACTCCAAAGAAAGTTACCTGTTTATTCCTATCATGCATTGGTTTTTGGGGTTTTCTTTGAGTAATGATGATCTCTTTAGTAGTCTGTTGGCGCCCTCTCCTGGAGGAATAGTTTGCTTGCTCTTGGACATTCTAAAAGAGAGGTCATGATAGACATTGAGCTTCTGAGCTCAATTGGGGACAGTCATGGGTGATGAATGTTTGCAACCTACTGCGAAGCCTCATACCGCAATATAAGGAACGTCAAATACTAAGAAAGGGCGGCCTATGAAAGAATTACTACTTTCAATAAGTACACTTAAACGGCTAATTGGGAATAGAAAAACTGTAAAAAGCCCTCTGAGAAAGCCCCCCTCTAACCTTTGATAGTAAGCTTTTCTGTAGTCTGCCTGTTGATGTATTTTCCGTTTGAACTGTGCACAACATGAAGAGACGGAACACTGGCGGCTTGTCACAATGCCCCCCGATGACATCACAATAGCGCTGCTGCCTAGAAAACAAGCTGCGCAGAAGAAGTTGTTCTTTGGGTGGGAGGGTGGGCTAGTGGAAGGAGGGGGCAATCTCTTTTTTTCCCGGGTGGTAGGGGGATGACAGGAGAAGGGAAGCGGGTGGTGAGAAAGGTACAGAGGGCAGGGTTTGGGGGCTGGGAAGGAAAGGGAAAAGATTAGGGTTTGGGGATGATGAAAGGGCTTTCTACGGGTAAGGATGGCAAAGGGTGGCAGTGACGGAAAGTCAGGCAACCTGTCCTGTCCGTCTTTTTGTATCGTGAATTGGAAAGACTGCAAGGGGGAGGGGAGTTGCTTGCGCCCTAAAGGAGGAGTTATTCAGATTCATTGCAGTGGGCGGCGGCTGCAAAACGCACCATTCTTCTTGTTTTGGCTCTGCAAAGCAGCCTTTTCAAGGGTTGGCTTGGGTGACAAAATGTCTTGTGTAGGCGTGGGTTTGTCTCCCTCTCGCTCTCTCTCCCTAAGATGTGTCCGGCATAGGCCAGGGTGCCACTCGAGGCCCAAACCAATTCTGGTTATCGCTTCTCGGCCTTTTGGCTAAGATCAAGTGTAGTATCTGTTCTTATCAGTTTAATATCTGATACGTCCCCTATCTGGGGACCATATATTAAATGGATTTTTAGAACAGGGAGATGGAAAAAGAGCTTGCTCTGTCCACTCCACGCATTGACCTGGTATTGCAGTACCTCCAGGAACGGTGCACCCCTTCTTAACCCAGTTTCCAAAAGCAGAACTCAATTCACCTGATTCATATTAGCCCGATTTAATGAATTGGAAGAAAGCATACGTCTTCATATGCACCTCAATTTGGCCCATTCACTTTTCACACTTCCTCCTTTTGTTTTTTATCTTTCACACTTTTGACTTTCTTTATTCATCCAAATAGCAAACTCATCACCACTCAACCTGACCAACTCGGCTATGTCCCCGTGCTGCAGTTCTCTGTCTTATCTAGATCATTTGCAATTGAATGGAATAGATCCCTTTTGGACAAAGTGGATTCACCTGCTGCTGCAGTGACCACAGGTGTGATAACATCTAGAATTGGCATCTGGTGCGATCTCTCCGCTTCCACTCCAAAGAAAGTTACCTGTTTATTCCTATCATGCATTGGTTTTTGGGGTTTTCTTTGAGTAATGATGATCTCTTTAGTAGTCTGTTGGCGCCCTCTCCTGGAGGAATAGTTTGCTTGCTCTTGGACATTCTAAAAGAGAGGTCATGATAGACATTGAGCTTCTGAGCTCAATTGGGGACAGTCATGGGTGATGAATGTTTGCAACCTACTGCGAAGCCTCATACCGCAATATAAGGAACGTCAAATACTAAGAAAGGGCGGCCTATGAAAGAATTACTACTTTCAATAAGTACACTTAAACGGCTAATTGGGAATAGAAAAACTGTAAAAAGCCCTCTGAGAAAGCCCCCCTCTAACCTTTGATAGTAAGCTTTTCTGTAGTCTGCCTGTTGATGTATTTTCCGTTTGAACTGTGCACAACATGAAGAGACGGAACACTGGCGGCTTGTCACAATGCCCCCCGATGACATCACAATAGCGCTGCTGCCTAGAAAACAAGCTGCGCAGAAGAAGTTGTTCTTTGGGTGGGAGGGTGGGCTAGTGGAAGGAGGGGGCAATCTCTTTTTTTCCCGGGTGGTAGGGGGATGACAGGAGAAGGGAAGCGGGTGGTGAGAAAGGTACAGAGGGCAGGGTTTGGGGGCTGGGAAGGAAAGGGAAAAGATTAGGGTTTGGGGATGATGAAAGGGCTTTCTACGGGTAAGGATGGCAAAGGGTGGCAGTGACGGAAAGTCAGGCAACCTGTCCTGTCCGTCTTTTTGTATCGTGAATTGGAAAGACTGCAAGGGGGAGGGGAGTTGCTTGCGCCCTAAAGGAGGAGTTATTCAGATTCATTGCAGTGGGCGGCGGCTGCAAAACGCACCATTCTTCTTGTTTTGGCTCTGCAAAGCAGCCTTTTCAAGGGTTGGCTTGGGTGACAAAATGTCTTGTGTAGGCGTGGGTTTGTCTCCCTCTCGCTCTCTCTCCCTAAGATGTGTCCGGCATAGGCCAGGGTGCCACTCGAGGCCCAAACCAATTCTGGTTATCGCTTCTCGGCCTTTTGGCTAAGATCAAGTGTAGTATCTGTTCTTATCAGTTTAATATCTGATACGTCCCCTATCTGGGGACCATATATTAAATGGATTTTTAGAACAGGGAGATGGAAAAAGAGCTTGCTCTGTCCACTCCACGCATTGACCTGGTATTGCAGTACCTCCAGGAACGGTGCACCCCTTCTTAACCCAGTTTCCAAAAGCAGAACTCAATTCACCTGATTCATATTAGCCCGATTTAATGAATTGGAAGAAAGCATACGTCTTCATATGCACCTCAATTTGGCCCATTCACTTTTCACACTTCCTCCTTTTGTTTTTTATCTTTCACACTTTTGACTTTCTTTATTCATCCAAATAGCAAACTCATCACCACTCAACCTGACCAACTCGGCTATGTCCCCGTGCTGCAGTTCTCTGTCTTATCTAGATCATTTGCAATTGAATGGAATAGATCCCTTTTGGACAAAGTGGATTCACCTGCTGCTGCAGTGACCACAGGTGTGATAACATCTAGAATTGGCATCTGGTGCGATCTCTCCGCTTCCACTCCAAAGAAAGTTACCTGTTTATTCCTATCATGCATTGGTTTTTGGGGTTTTCTTTGAGTAATGATGATCTCTTTAGTAGTCTGTTGGCGCCCTCTCCTGGAGGAATAGTTTGCTTGCTCTTGGACATTCTAAAAGAGAGGTCATGATAGACATTGAGCTTCTGAGCTCAATTGGGGACAGTCATGGGTGATGAATGTTTGCAACCTACTGCGAAGCCTCATACCGCAATATAAGGAACGTCAAATACTAAGAAAGGGCGGCCTATGAAAGAATTACTACTTTCAATAAGTACACTTAAACGGCTAATTGGGAATAGAAAAACTGTAAAAAGCCCTCTGAGAAAGCCCCCCTCTAACCTTTGATAGTAAGCTTTTCTGTAGTCTGCCTGTTGATGTATTTTCCGTTTGAACTGTGCACAACATGAAGAGACGGAACACTGGCGGCTTGTCACAATGCCCCCCGATGACATCACAATAGCGCTGCTGCCTAGAAAACAAGCTGCGCAGAAGAAGTTGTTCTTTGGGTGGGAGGGTGGGCTAGTGGAAGGAGGGGGCAATCTCTTTTTTTCCCGGGTGGTAGGGGGATGACAGGAGAAGGGAAGCGGGTGGTGAGAAAGGTACAGAGGGCAGGGTTTGGGGGCTGGGAAGGAAAGGGAAAAGATTAGGGTTTGGGGATGATGAAAGGGCTTTCTACGGGTAAGGATGGCAAAGGGTGGCAGTGACGGAAAGTCAGGCAACCTGTCCTGTCCGTCTTTTTGTATCGTGAATTGGAAAGACTGCAAGGGGGAGGGGAGTTGCTTGCGCCCTAAAGGAGGAGTTATTCAGATTCATTGCAGTGGGCGGCGGCTGCAAAACGCACCATTCTTCTTGTTTTGGCTCTGCAAAGCAGCCTTTTCAAGGGTTGGCTTGGGTGACAAAATGTCTTGTGTAGGCGTGGGTTTGTCTCCCTCTCGCTCTCTCTCCCTAAGATGTGTCCGGCATAGGCCAGGGTGCCACTCGAGGCCCAAACCAATTCTGGTTATCGCTTCTCGGCCTTTTGGCTAAGATCAAGTGTAGTATCTGTTCTTATCAGTTTAATATCTGATACGTCCCCTATCTGGGGACCATATATTAAATGGATTTTTAGAACAGGGAGATGGAAAAAGAGCTTGCTCTGTCCACTCCACGCATTGACCTGGTATTGCAGTACCTCCAGGAACGGTGCACCCCTTCTTAACCCAGTTTCCAAAAGCAGAACTCAATTCACCTGATTCATATTAGCCCGATTTAATGAATTGGAAGAAAGCATACGTCTTCATATGCACCTCAATTTGGCCCATTCACTTTTCACACTTCCTCCTTTTGTTTTTTATCTTTCACACTTTTGACTTTCTTTATTCATCCAAATAGCAAACTCATCACCACTCAACCTGACCAACTCGGCTATGTCCCCGTGCTGCAGTTCTCTGTCTTATCTAGATCATTTGCAATTGAATGGAATAGATCCCTTTTGGACAAAGTGGATTCACCTGCTGCTGCAGTGACCACAGGTGTGATAACATCTAGAATTGGCATCTGGTGCGATCTCTCCGCTTCCACTCCAAAGAAAGTTACCTGTTTATTCCTATCATGCATTGGTTTTTGGGGTTTTCTTTGAGTAATGATGATCTCTTTAGTAGTCTGTTGGCGCCCTCTCCTGGAGGAATAGTTTGCTTGCTCTTGGACATTCTAAAAGAGAGGTCATGATAGACATTGAGCTTCTGAGCTCAATTGGGGACAGTCATGGGTGATGAATGTTTGCAACCTACTGCGAAGCCTCATACCGCAATATAAGGAACGTCAAATACTAAGAAAGGGCGGCCTATGAAAGAATTACTACTTTCAATAAGTACACTTAAACGGCTAATTGGGAATAGAAAAACTGTAAAAAGCCCTCTGAGAAAGCCCCCCTCTAACCTTTGATAGTAAGCTTTTCTGTAGTCTGCCTGTTGATGTATTTTCCGTTTGAACTGTGCACAACATGAAGAGACGGAACACTGGCGGCTTGTCACAATGCCCCCCGATGACATCACAATAGCGCTGCTGCCTAGAAAACAAGCTGCGCAGAAGAAGTTGTTCTTTGGGTGGGAGGGTGGGCTAGTGGAAGGAGGGGGCAATCTCTTTTTTTCCCGGGTGGTAGGGGGATGACAGGAGAAGGGAAGCGGGTGGTGAGAAAGGTACAGAGGGCAGGGTTTGGGGGCTGGGAAGGAAAGGGAAAAGATTAGGGTTTGGGGATGATGAAAGGGCTTTCTACGGGTAAGGATGGCAAAGGGTGGCAGTGACGGAAAGTCAGGCAACCTGTCCTGTCCGTCTTTTTGTATCGTGAATTGGAAAGACTGCAAGGGGGAGGGGAGTTGCTTGCGCCCTAAAGGAGGAGTTATTCAGATTCATTGCAGTGGGCGGCGGCTGCAAAACGCACCATTCTTCTTGTTTTGGCTCTGCAAAGCAGCCTTTTCAAGGGTTGGCTTGGGTGACAAAATGTCTTGTGTAGGCGTGGGTTTGTCTCCCTCTCGCTCTCTCTCCCTAAGATGTGTCCGGCATAGGCCAGGGTGCCACTCGAGGCCCAAACCAATTCTGGTTATCGCTTCTCGGCCTTTTGGCTAAGATCAAGTGTAGTATCGTTCGAAAAGGTGGTTTAAGGCTCCGGCCACCTTAGTACAATGATGCAATGCACACTGGAAGGTTGCGCTTGTTAGTACTTTGGGAGGATAGTATATCCATCTAGAGGAAACCATGGCCCTACCAGGATCGAGGCTATTAGACTGAGTAAGTGTGGGGGTTATGGTGCAATGTGCCCCAGGAATGGACACCCTGGAGGGAGTCTGAACTTGCTAGGTTGGGACCCTGGTAAGCCTCAGACTCTGTCGCACTCCGCGCCTTGCCTATTCATACTTTCCAAGCATATTGCCCTATCCCGGCCTTCTGGCTAAGAAGGGAAATTTTTATAATCCCGGTCGGAGGTCCGGTCAGCTTTGGGCTGAGAAACCAACACCCGGTTGGAGGTCCGGGTCAGCTTTGGCTGAGAAACCAACACCCGGTTGGAGGTCCGGTTAGCCTTGGGCTGAGAAACCAACACCCGGTTGGAGGTCCGGTCAGCCTTGGGCTGAGAAACCAACACCCGGTTGGAGGTCCGGTCAGCCTTGGGCTGAGAAACCAACACCGGTTGACGGTCCGGGCAGTCTCGGCTGCGAAACCAACGACTAGTAGCTCCCTACTCCACTTGGGTAAGATGCCTCGGTGGACGCTGGGAGCAACAACAAGGCTCAACCAGGCTTCGGCTTGGGGGAGCACCGAAGATCCCTGACCCTCGCTGTGGCCTTCTGGCTCGGAGGGACGGGGTTGATTTTTGGGGATCCTCTTCTCACGGAGGGGTCCACACGAATCCTAGCCTTTGCACTGTTTTTGGTGTGACTTCGGTCATGCATTTTTGCGGTGCTTTGGAAAGCTTCATTAAATCAAAATCTGTTCTTATCAGTTTAATATCTGATACGTCCCCTATCTGGGGACCATATATTAAATGGATTTTTAGAACAGGGAGATGGAAAAAGAGCTTGCTCTGTCCACTCCACGCATTGACCTGGTATTGCAGTACCTCCAGGAACGGTGCACCCCTTCTTAACCCAGTTTCCAAAAGCAGAACTCAATTCACCTGATTCATATTAGCCCGATTTAATGAATTGGAAGAAAGCATACGTCTTCATATGCACCTCAATTTGGCCCATTCACTTTTCACACTTCCTCCTTTTGTTTTTTATCTTTCACACTTTTGACTTTCTTTATTCATCCAAATAGCAAACTCATCACCACTCAACCTGACCAACTCGGCTATGTCCCCGTGCTGCAGTTCTCTGTCTTATCTAGATCATTTGCAATTGAATGGAATAGATCCCTTTTGGACAAAGTGGATTCACCTGCTGCTGCAGTGACCACAGGTGTGATAACATCTAGAATTGGCATCTGGTGCGATCTCTCCGCTTCCACTCCAAAGAAAGTTACCTGTTTATTCCTATCATGCATTGGTTTTTGGGGTTTTCTTTGAGTAATGATGATCTCTTTAGTAGTCTGTTGGCGCCCTCTCCTGGAGGAATAGTTTGCTTGCTCTTGGACATTCTAAAAGAGAGGTCATGATAGACATTGAGCTTCTGAGCTCAATTGGGGACAGTCATGGGTGATGAATGTTTGCAACCTACTGCGAAGCCTCATACCGCAATATAAGGAACGTCAAATACTAAGAAAGGGCGGCCTATGAAAGAATTACTACTTTCAATAAGTACACTTAAACGGCTAATTGGGAATAGAAAAACTGTAAAAAGCCCTCTGAGAAAGCCCCCCTCTAACCTTTGATAGTAAGCTTTTCTGTAGTCTGCCTGTTGATGTATTTTCCGTTTGAACTGTGCACAACATGAAGAGACGGAACACTGGCGGCTTGTCACAATGCCCCCCGATGACATCACAATAGCGCTGCTGCCTAGAAAACAAGCTGCGCAGAAGAAGTTGTTCTTTGGGTGGGAGGGTGGGCTAGTGGAAGGAGGGGGCAATCTCTTTTTTTCCCGGGTGGTAGGGGGATGACAGGAGAAGGGAAGCGGGTGGTGAGAAAGGTACAGAGGGCAGGGTTTGGGGGCTGGGAAGGAAAGGGAAAAGATTAGGGTTTGGGGATGATGAAAGGGCTTTCTACGGGTAAGGATGGCAAAGGGTGGCAGTGACGGAAAGTCAGGCAACCTGTCCTGTCCGTCTTTTTGTATCGTGAATTGGAAAGACTGCAAGGGGGAGGGGAGTTGCTTGCGCCCTAAAGGAGGAGTTATTCAGATTCATTGCAGTGGGCGGCGGCTGCAAAACGCACCATTCTTCTTGTTTTGGCTCTGCAAAGCAGCCTTTTCAAGGGTTGGCTTGGGTGACAAAATGTCTTGTGTAGGCGTGGGTTTGTCTCCCTCTCGCTCTCTCTCCCTAAGATGTGTCCGGCATAGGCCAGGGTGCCACTCGAGGCCCAAACCAATTCTGGTTATCGCTTCTCGGCCTTTTGGCTAAGATCAAGTGTAGTATCTGTTCTTATCAGTTTAATATCTGATACGTCCCCTATCTGGGGACCATATATTAAATGGATTTTTAGAACAGGGAGATGGAAAAAGAGCTTGCTCTGTCCACTCCACGCATTGACCTGGTATTGCAGTACCTCCAGGAACGGTGCACCCCTTCTTAACCCAGTTTCCAAAAGCAGAACTCAATTCACCTGATTCATATTAGCCCGATTTAATGAATTGGAAGAAAGCATACGTCTTCATATGCACCTCAATTTGGCCCATTCACTTTTCACACTTCCTCCTTTTGTTTTTTATCTTTCACACTTTTGACTTTCTTTATTCATCCAAATAGCAAACTCATCACCACTCAACCTGACCAACTCGGCTATGTCCCCGTGCTGCAGTTCTCTGTCTTATCTAGATCATTTGCAATTGAATGGAATAGATCCCTTTTGGACAAAGTGGATTCACCTGCTGCTGCAGTGACCACAGGTGTGATAACATCTAGAATTGGCATCTGGTGCGATCTCTCCGCTTCCACTCCAAAGAAAGTTACCTGTTTATTCCTATCATGCATTGGTTTTTGGGGTTTTCTTTGAGTAATGATGATCTCTTTAGTAGTCTGTTGGCGCCCTCTCCTGGAGGAATAGTTTGCTTGCTCTTGGACATTCTAAAAGAGAGGTCATGATAGACATTGAGCTTCTGAGCTCAATTGGGGACAGTCATGGGTGATGAATGTTTGCAACCTACTGCGAAGCCTCATACCGCAATATAAGGAACGTCAAATACTAAGAAAGGGCGGCCTATGAAAGAATTACTACTTTCAATAAGTACACTTAAACGGCTAATTGGGAATAGAAAAACTGTAAAAAGCCCTCTGAGAAAGCCCCCCTCTAACCTTTGATAGTAAGCTTTTCTGTAGTCTGCCTGTTGATGTATTTTCCGTTTGAACTGTGCACAACATGAAGAGACGGAACACTGGCGGCTTGTCACAATGCCCCCCGATGACATCACAATAGCGCTGCTGCCTAGAAAACAAGCTGCGCAGAAGAAGTTGTTCTTTGGGTGGGAGGGTGGGCTAGTGGAAGGAGGGGGCAATCTCTTTTTTTCCCGGGTGGTAGGGGGATGACAGGAGAAGGGAAGCGGGTGGTGAGAAAGGTACAGAGGGCAGGGTTTGGGGGCTGGGAAGGAAAGGGAAAAGATTAGGGTTTGGGGATGATGAAAGGGCTTTCTACGGGTAAGGATGGCAAAGGGTGGCAGTGACGGAAAGTCAGGCAACCTGTCCTGTCCGTCTTTTTGTATCGTGAATTGGAAAGACTGCAAGGGGGAGGGGAGTTGCTTGCGCCCTAAAGGAGGAGTTATTCAGATTCATTGCAGTGGGCGGCGGCTGCAAAACGCACCATTCTTCTTGTTTTGGCTCTGCAAAGCAGCCTTTTCAAGGGTTGGCTTGGGTGACAAAATGTCTTGTGTAGGCGTGGGTTTGTCTCCCTCTCGCTCTCTCTCCCTAAGATGTGTCCGGCATAGGCCAGGGTGCCACTCGAGGCCCAAACCAATTCTGGTTATCGCTTCTCGGCCTTTTGGCTAAGATCAAGTGTAGTATCTGTTCTTATCAGTTTAATATCTGATACGTCCCCTATCTGGGGACCATATATTAAATGGATTTTTAGAACAGGGAGATGGAAAAAGAGCTTGCTCTGTCCACTCCACGCATTGACCTGGTATTGCAGTACCTCCAGGAACGGTGCACCCCTTCTTAACCCAGTTTCCAAAAGCAGAACTCAATTCACCTGATTCATATTAGCCCGATTTAATGAATTGGAAGAAAGCATACGTCTTCATATGCACCTCAATTTGGCCCATTCACTTTTCACACTTCCTCCTTTTGTTTTTTATCTTTCACACTTTTGACTTTCTTTATTCATCCAAATAGCAAACTCATCACCACTCAACCTGACCAACTCGGCTATGTCCCCGTGCTGCAGTTCTCTGTCTTATCTAGATCATTTGCAATTGAATGGAATAGATCCCTTTTGGACAAAGTGGATTCACCTGCTGCTGCAGTGACCACAGGTGTGATAACATCTAGAATTGGCATCTGGTGCGATCTCTCCGCTTCCACTCCAAAGAAAGTTACCTGTTTATTCCTATCATGCATTGGTTTTTGGGGTTTTCTTTGAGTAATGATGATCTCTTTAGTAGTCTGTTGGCGCCCTCTCCTGGAGGAATAGTTTGCTTGCTCTTGGACATTCTAAAAGAGAGGTCATGATAGACATTGAGCTTCTGAGCTCAATTGGGGACAGTCATGGGTGATGAATGTTTGCAACCTACTGCGAAGCCTCATACCGCAATATAAGGAACGTCAAATACTAAGAAAGGGCGGCCTATGAAAGAATTACTACTTTCAATAAGTACACTTAAACGGCTAATTGGGAATAGAAAAACTGTAAAAAGCCCTCTGAGAAAGCCCCCCTCTAACCTTTGATAGTAAGCTTTTCTGTAGTCTGCCTGTTGATGTATTTTCCGTTTGAACTGTGCACAACATGAAGAGACGGAACACTGGCGGCTTGTCACAATGCCCCCCGATGACATCACAATAGCGCTGCTGCCTAGAAAACAAGCTGCGCAGAAGAAGTTGTTCTTTGGGTGGGAGGGTGGGCTAGTGGAAGGAGGGGGCAATCTCTTTTTTTCCCGGGTGGTAGGGGGATGACAGGAGAAGGGAAGCGGGTGGTGAGAAAGGTACAGAGGGCAGGGTTTGGGGGCTGGGAAGGAAAGGGAAAAGATTAGGGTTTGGGGATGATGAAAGGGCTTTCTACGGGTAAGGATGGCAAAGGGTGGCAGTGACGGAAAGTCAGGCAACCTGTCCTGTCCGTCTTTTTGTATCGTGAATTGGAAAGACTGCAAGGGGGAGGGGAGTTGCTTGCGCCCTAAAGGAGGAGTTATTCAGATTCATTGCAGTGGGCGGCGGCTGCAAAACGCACCATTCTTCTTGTTTTGGCTCTGCAAAGCAGCCTTTTCAAGGGTTGGCTTGGGTGACAAAATGTCTTGTGTAGGCGTGGGTTTGTCTCCCTCTCGCTCTCTCTCCCTAAGATGTGTCCGGCATAGGCCAGGGTGCCACTCGAGGCCCAAACCAATTCTGGTTATCGCTTCTCGGCCTTTTGGCTAAGATCAAGTGTAGTATCTGTTCTTATCAGTTTAATATCTGATACGTCCCCTATCTGGGGACCATATATTAAATGGATTTTTAGAACAGGGAGATGGAAAAAGAGCTTGCTCTGTCCACTCCACGCATTGACCTGGTATTGCAGTACCTCCAGGAACGGTGCACCCCTTCTTAACCCAGTTTCCAAAAGCAGAACTCAATTCACCTGATTCATATTAGCCCGATTTAATGAATTGGAAGAAAGCATACGTCTTCATATGCACCTCAATTTGGCCCATTCACTTTTCACACTTCCTCCTTTTGTTTTTTATCTTTCACACTTTTGACTTTCTTTATTCATCCAAATAGCAAACTCATCACCACTCAACCTGACCAACTCGGCTATGTCCCCGTGCTGCAGTTCTCTGTCTTATCTAGATCATTTGCAATTGAATGGAATAGATCCCTTTTGGACAAAGTGGATTCACCTGCTGCTGCAGTGACCACAGGTGTGATAACATCTAGAATTGGCATCTGGTGCGATCTCTCCGCTTCCACTCCAAAGAAAGTTACCTGTTTATTCCTATCATGCATTGGTTTTTGGGGTTTTCTTTGAGTAATGATGATCTCTTTAGTAGTCTGTTGGCGCCCTCTCCTGGAGGAATAGTTTGCTTGCTCTTGGACATTCTAAAAGAGAGGTCATGATAGACATTGAGCTTCTGAGCTCAATTGGGGACAGTCATGGGTGATGAATGTTTGCAACCTACTGCGAAGCCTCATACCGCAATATAAGGAACGTCAAATACTAAGAAAGGGCGGCCTATGAAAGAATTACTACTTTCAATAAGTACACTTAAACGGCTAATTGGGAATAGAAAAACTGTAAAAAGCCCTCTGAGAAAGCCCCCCTCTAACCTTTGATAGTAAGCTTTTCTGTAGTCTGCCTGTTGATGTATTTTCCGTTTGAACTGTGCACAACATGAAGAGACGGAACACTGGCGGCTTGTCACAATGCCCCCCGATGACATCACAATAGCGCTGCTGCCTAGAAAACAAGCTGCGCAGAAGAAGTTGTTCTTTGGGTGGGAGGGTGGGCTAGTGGAAGGAGGGGGCAATCTCTTTTTTTCCCGGGTGGTAGGGGGATGACAGGAGAAGGGAAGCGGGTGGTGAGAAAGGTACAGAGGGCAGGGTTTGGGGGCTGGGAAGGAAAGGGAAAAGATTAGGGTTTGGGGATGATGAAAGGGCTTTCTACGGGTAAGGATGGCAAAGGGTGGCAGTGACGGAAAGTCAGGCAACCTGTCCTGTCCGTCTTTTTGTATCGTGAATTGGAAAGACTGCAAGGGGGAGGGGAGTTGCTTGCGCCCTAAAGGAGGAGTTATTCAGATTCATTGCAGTGGGCGGCGGCTGCAAAACGCACCATTCTTCTTGTTTTGGCTCTGCAAAGCAGCCTTTTCAAGGGTTGGCTTGGGTGACAAAATGTCTTGTGTAGGCGTGGGTTTGTCTCCCTCTCGCTCTCTCTCCCTAAGATGTGTCCGGCATAGGCCAGGGTGCCACTCGAGGCCCAAACCAATTCTGGTTATCGCTTCTCGGCCTTTTGGCTAAGATCAAGTGTAGTATCTGTTCTTATCAGTTTAATATCTGATACGTCCCCTATCTGGGGACCATATATTAAATGGATTTTTAGAACAGGGAGATGGAAAAAGAGCTTGCTCTGTCCACTCCACGCATTGACCTGGTATTGCAGTACCTCCAGGAACGGTGCACCCCTTCTTAACCCAGTTTCCAAAAGCAGAACTCAATTCACCTGATTCATATTAGCCCGATTTAATGAATTGGAAGAAAGCATACGTCTTCATATGCACCTCAATTTGGCCCATTCACTTTTCACACTTCCTCCTTTTGTTTTTTATCTTTCACACTTTTGACTTTCTTTATTCATCCAAATAGCAAACTCATCACCACTCAACCTGACCAACTCGGCTATGTCCCCGTGCTGCAGTTCTCTGTCTTATCTAGATCATTTGCAATTGAATGGAATAGATCCCTTTTGGACAAAGTGGATTCACCTGCTGCTGCAGTGACCACAGGTGTGATAACATCTAGAATTGGCATCTGGTGCGATCTCTCCGCTTCCACTCCAAAGAAAGTTACCTGTTTATTCCTATCATGCATTGGTTTTTGGGGTTTTCTTTGAGTAATGATGATCTCTTTAGTAGTCTGTTGGCGCCCTCTCCTGGAGGAATAGTTTGCTTGCTCTTGGACATTCTAAAAGAGAGGTCATGATAGACATTGAGCTTCTGAGCTCAATTGGGGACAGTCATGGGTGATGAATGTTTGCAACCTACTGCGAAGCCTCATACCGCAATATAAGGAACGTCAAATACTAAGAAAGGGCGGCCTATGAAAGAATTACTACTTTCAATAAGTACACTTAAACGGCTAATTGGGAATAGAAAAACTGTAAAAAGCCCTCTGAGAAAGCCCCCCTCTAACCTTTGATAGTAAGCTTTTCTGTAGTCTGCCTGTTGATGTATTTTCCGTTTGAACTGTGCACAACATGAAGAGACGGAACACTGGCGGCTTGTCACAATGCCCCCCGATGACATCACAATAGCGCTGCTGCCTAGAAAACAAGCTGCGCAGAAGAAGTTGTTCTTTGGGTGGGAGGGTGGGCTAGTGGAAGGAGGGGGCAATCTCTTTTTTTCCCGGGTGGTAGGGGGATGACAGGAGAAGGGAAGCGGGTGGTGAGAAAGGTACAGAGGGCAGGGTTTGGGGGCTGGGAAGGAAAGGGAAAAGATTAGGGTTTGGGGATGATGAAAGGGCTTTCTACGGGTAAGGATGGCAAAGGGTGGCAGTGACGGAAAGTCAGGCAACCTGTCCTGTCCGTCTTTTTGTATCGTGAATTGGAAAGACTGCAAGGGGGAGGGGAGTTGCTTGCGCCCTAAAGGAGGAGTTATTCAGATTCATTGCAGTGGGCGGCGGCTGCAAAACGCACCATTCTTCTTGTTTTGGCTCTGCAAAGCAGCCTTTTCAAGGGTTGGCTTGGGTGACAAAATGTCTTGTGTAGGCGTGGGTTTGTCTCCCTCTCGCTCTCTCTCCCTAAGATGTGTCCGGCATAGGCCAGGGTGCCACTCGAGGCCCAAACCAATTCTGGTTATCGCTTCTCGGCCTTTTGGCTAAGATCAAGTGTAGTATCTGTTCTTATCAGTTTAATATCTGATACGTCCCCTATCTGGGGACCATATATTAAATGGATTTTTAGAACAGGGAGATGGAAAAAGAGCTTGCTCTGTCCACTCCACGCATTGACCTGGTATTGCAGTACCTCCAGGAACGGTGCACCCCTTCTTAACCCAGTTTCCAAAAGCAGAACTCAATTCACCTGATTCATATTAGCCCGATTTAATGAATTGGAAGAAAGCATACGTCTTCATATGCACCTCAATTTGGCCCATTCACTTTTCACACTTCCTCCTTTTGTTTTTTATCTTTCACACTTTTGACTTTCTTTATTCATCCAAATAGCAAACTCATCACCACTCAACCTGACCAACTCGGCTATGTCCCCGTGCTGCAGTTCTCTGTCTTATCTAGATCATTTGCAATTGAATGGAATAGATCCCTTTTGGACAAAGTGGATTCACCTGCTGCTGCAGTGACCACAGGTGTGATAACATCTAGAATTGGCATCTGGTGCGATCTCTCCGCTTCCACTCCAAAGAAAGTTACCTGTTTATTCCTATCATGCATTGGTTTTTGGGGTTTTCTTTGAGTAATGATGATCTCTTTAGTAGTCTGTTGGCGCCCTCTCCTGGAGGAATAGTTTGCTTGCTCTTGGACATTCTAAAAGAGAGGTCATGATAGACATTGAGCTTCTGAGCTCAATTGGGGACAGTCATGGGTGATGAATGTTTGCAACCTACTGCGAAGCCTCATACCGCAATATAAGGAACGTCAAATACTAAGAAAGGGCGGCCTATGAAAGAATTACTACTTTCAATAAGTACACTTAAACGGCTAATTGGGAATAGAAAAACTGTAAAAAGCCCTCTGAGAAAGCCCCCCTCTAACCTTTGATAGTAAGCTTTTCTGTAGTCTGCCTGTTGATGTATTTTCCGTTTGAACTGTGCACAACATGAAGAGACGGAACACTGGCGGCTTGTCACAATGCCCCCCGATGACATCACAATAGCGCTGCTGCCTAGAAAACAAGCTGCGCAGAAGAAGTTGTTCTTTGGGTGGGAGGGTGGGCTAGTGGAAGGAGGGGGCAATCTCTTTTTTTCCCGGGTGGTAGGGGGATGACAGGAGAAGGGAAGCGGGTGGTGAGAAAGGTACAGAGGGCAGGGTTTGGGGGCTGGGAAGGAAAGGGAAAAGATTAGGGTTTGGGGATGATGAAAGGGCTTTCTACGGGTAAGGATGGCAAAGGGTGGCAGTGACGGAAAGTCAGGCAACCTGTCCTGTCCGTCTTTTTGTATCGTGAATTGGAAAGACTGCAAGGGGGAGGGGAGTTGCTTGCGCCCTAAAGGAGGAGTTATTCAGATTCATTGCAGTGGGCGGCGGCTGCAAAACGCACCATTCTTCTTGTTTTGGCTCTGCAAAGCAGCCTTTTCAAGGGTTGGCTTGGGTGACAAAATGTCTTGTGTAGGCGTGGGTTTGTCTCCCTCTCGCTCTCTCTCCCTAAGATGTGTCCGGCATAGGCCAGGGTGCCACTCGAGGCCCAAACCAATTCTGGTTATCGCTTCTCGGCCTTTTGGCTAAGATCAAGTGTAGTATCTGTTCTTATCAGTTTAATATCTGATACGTCCCCTATCTGGGGACCATATATTAAATGGATTTTTAGAACAGGGAGATGGAAAAAGAGCTTGCTCTGTCCACTCCACGCATTGACCTGGTATTGCAGTACCTCCAGGAACGGTGCACCCCTTCTTAACCCAGTTTCCAAAAGCAGAACTCAATTCACCTGATTCATATTAGCCCGATTTAATGAATTGGAAGAAAGCATACGTCTTCATATGCACCTCAATTTGGCCCATTCACTTTTCACACTTCCTCCTTTTGTTTTTTATCTTTCACACTTTTGACTTTCTTTATTCATCCAAATAGCAAACTCATCACCACTCAACCTGACCAACTCGGCTATGTCCCCGTGCTGCAGTTCTCTGTCTTATCTAGATCATTTGCAATTGAATGGAATAGATCCCTTTTGGACAAAGTGGATTCACCTGCTGCTGCAGTGACCACAGGTGTGATAACATCTAGAATTGGCATCTGGTGCGATCTCTCCGCTTCCACTCCAAAGAAAGTTACCTGTTTATTCCTATCATGCATTGGTTTTTGGGGTTTTCTTTGAGTAATGATGATCTCTTTAGTAGTCTGTTGGCGCCCTCTCCTGGAGGAATAGTTTGCTTGCTCTTGGACATTCTAAAAGAGAGGTCATGATAGACATTGAGCTTCTGAGCTCAATTGGGGACAGTCATGGGTGATGAATGTTTGCAACCTACTGCGAAGCCTCATACCGCAATATAAGGAACGTCAAATACTAAGAAAGGGCGGCCTATGAAAGAATTACTACTTTCAATAAGTACACTTAAACGGCTAATTGGGAATAGAAAAACTGTAAAAAGCCCTCTGAGAAAGCCCCCCTCTAACCTTTGATAGTAAGCTTTTCTGTAGTCTGCCTGTTGATGTATTTTCCGTTTGAACTGTGCACAACATGAAGAGACGGAACACTGGCGGCTTGTCACAATGCCCCCCGATGACATCACAATAGCGCTGCTGCCTAGAAAACAAGCTGCGCAGAAGAAGTTGTTCTTTGGGTGGGAGGGTGGGCTAGTGGAAGGAGGGGGCAATCTCTTTTTTTCCCGGGTGGTAGGGGGATGACAGGAGAAGGGAAGCGGGTGGTGAGAAAGGTACAGAGGGCAGGGTTTGGGGGCTGGGAAGGAAAGGGAAAAGATTAGGGTTTGGGGATGATGAAAGGGCTTTCTACGGGTAAGGATGGCAAAGGGTGGCAGTGACGGAAAGTCAGGCAACCTGTCCTGTCCGTCTTTTTGTATCGTGAATTGGAAAGACTGCAAGGGGGAGGGGAGTTGCTTGCGCCCTAAAGGAGGAGTTATTCAGATTCATTGCAGTGGGCGGCGGCTGCAAAACGCACCATTCTTCTTGTTTTGGCTCTGCAAAGCAGCCTTTTCAAGGGTTGGCTTGGGTGACAAAATGTCTTGTGTAGGCGTGGGTTTGTCTCCCTCTCGCTCTCTCTCCCTAAGATGTGTCCGGCATAGGCCAGGGTGCCACTCGAGGCCCAAACCAATTCTGGTTATCGCTTCTCGGCCTTTTGGCTAAGATCAAGTGTAGTATCTGTTCTTATCAGTTTAATATCTGATACGTCCCCTATCTGGGGACCATATATTAAATGGATTTTTAGAACAGGGAGATGGAAAAAGAGCTTGCTCTGTCCACTCCACGCATTGACCTGGTATTGCAGTACCTCCAGGAACGGTGCACCCCTTCTTAACCCAGTTTCCAAAAGCAGAACTCAATTCACCTGATTCATATTAGCCCGATTTAATGAATTGGAAGAAAGCATACGTCTTCATATGCACCTCAATTTGGCCCATTCACTTTTCACACTTCCTCCTTTTGTTTTTTATCTTTCACACTTTTGACTTTCTTTATTCATCCAAATAGCAAACTCATCACCACTCAACCTGACCAACTCGGCTATGTCCCCGTGCTGCAGTTCTCTGTCTTATCTAGATCATTTGCAATTGAATGGAATAGATCCCTTTTGGACAAAGTGGATTCACCTGCTGCTGCAGTGACCACAGGTGTGATAACATCTAGAATTGGCATCTGGTGCGATCTCTCCGCTTCCACTCCAAAGAAAGTTACCTGTTTATTCCTATCATGCATTGGTTTTTGGGGTTTTCTTTGAGTAATGATGATCTCTTTAGTAGTCTGTTGGCGCCCTCTCCTGGAGGAATAGTTTGCTTGCTCTTGGACATTCTAAAAGAGAGGTCATGATAGACATTGAGCTTCTGAGCTCAATTGGGGACAGTCATGGGTGATGAATGTTTGCAACCTACTGCGAAGCCTCATACCGCAATATAAGGAACGTCAAATACTAAGAAAGGGCGGCCTATGAAAGAATTACTACTTTCAATAAGTACACTTAAACGGCTAATTGGGAATAGAAAAACTGTAAAAAGCCCTCTGAGAAAGCCCCCCTCTAACCTTTGATAGTAAGCTTTTCTGTAGTCTGCCTGTTGATGTATTTTCCGTTTGAACTGTGCACAACATGAAGAGACGGAACACTGGCGGCTTGTCACAATGCCCCCCGATGACATCACAATAGCGCTGCTGCCTAGAAAACAAGCTGCGCAGAAGAAGTTGTTCTTTGGGTGGGAGGGTGGGCTAGTGGAAGGAGGGGGCAATCTCTTTTTTTCCCGGGTGGTAGGGGGATGACAGGAGAAGGGAAGCGGGTGGTGAGAAAGGTACAGAGGGCAGGGTTTGGGGGCTGGGAAGGAAAGGGAAAAGATTAGGGTTTGGGGATGATGAAAGGGCTTTCTACGGGTAAGGATGGCAAAGGGTGGCAGTGACGGAAAGTCAGGCAACCTGTCCTGTCCGTCTTTTTGTATCGTGAATTGGAAAGACTGCAAGGGGGAGGGGAGTTGCTTGCGCCCTAAAGGAGGAGTTATTCAGATTCATTGCAGTGGGCGGCGGCTGCAAAACGCACCATTCTTCTTGTTTTGGCTCTGCAAAGCAGCCTTTTCAAGGGTTGGCTTGGGTGACAAAATGTCTTGTGTAGGCGTGGGTTTGTCTCCCTCTCGCTCTCTCTCCCTAAGATGTGTCCGGCATAGGCCAGGGTGCCACTCGAGGCCCAAACCAATTCTGGTTATCGCTTCTCGGCCTTTTGGCTAAGATCAAGTGTAGTATCTGTTCTTATCAGTTTAATATCTGATACGTCCCCTATCTGGGGACCATATATTAAATGGATTTTTAGAACAGGGAGATGGAAAAAGAGCTTGCTCTGTCCACTCCACGCATTGACCTGGTATTGCAGTACCTCCAGGAACGGTGCACCCCTTCTTAACCCAGTTTCCAAAAGCAGAACTCAATTCACCTGATTCATATTAGCCCGATTTAATGAATTGGAAGAAAGCATACGTCTTCATATGCACCTCAATTTGGCCCATTCACTTTTCACACTTCCTCCTTTTGTTTTTTATCTTTCACACTTTTGACTTTCTTTATTCATCCAAATAGCAAACTCATCACCACTCAACCTGACCAACTCGGCTATGTCCCCGTGCTGCAGTTCTCTGTCTTATCTAGATCATTTGCAATTGAATGGAATAGATCCCTTTTGGACAAAGTGGATTCACCTGCTGCTGCAGTGACCACAGGTGTGATAACATCTAGAATTGGCATCTGGTGCGATCTCTCCGCTTCCACTCCAAAGAAAGTTACCTGTTTATTCCTATCATGCATTGGTTTTTGGGGTTTTCTTTGAGTAATGATGATCTCTTTAGTAGTCTGTTGGCGCCCTCTCCTGGAGGAATAGTTTGCTTGCTCTTGGACATTCTAAAAGAGAGGTCATGATAGACATTGAGCTTCTGAGCTCAATTGGGGACAGTCATGGGTGATGAATGTTTGCAACCTACTGCGAAGCCTCATACCGCAATATAAGGAACGTCAAATACTAAGAAAGGGCGGCCTATGAAAGAATTACTACTTTCAATAAGTACACTTAAACGGCTAATTGGGAATAGAAAAACTGTAAAAAGCCCTCTGAGAAAGCCCCCCTCTAACCTTTGATAGTAAGCTTTTCTGTAGTCTGCCTGTTGATGTATTTTCCGTTTGAACTGTGCACAACATGAAGAGACGGAACACTGGCGGCTTGTCACAATGCCCCCCGATGACATCACAATAGCGCTGCTGCCTAGAAAACAAGCTGCGCAGAAGAAGTTGTTCTTTGGGTGGGAGGGTGGGCTAGTGGAAGGAGGGGGCAATCTCTTTTTTTCCCGGGTGGTAGGGGGATGACAGGAGAAGGGAAGCGGGTGGTGAGAAAGGTACAGAGGGCAGGGTTTGGGGGCTGGGAAGGAAAGGGAAAAGATTAGGGTTTGGGGATGATGAAAGGGCTTTCTACGGGTAAGGATGGCAAAGGGTGGCAGTGACGGAAAGTCAGGCAACCTGTCCTGTCCGTCTTTTTGTATCGTGAATTGGAAAGACTGCAAGGGGGAGGGGAGTTGCTTGCGCCCTAAAGGAGGAGTTATTCAGATTCATTGCAGTGGGCGGCGGCTGCAAAACGCACCATTCTTCTTGTTTTGGCTCTGCAAAGCAGCCTTTTCAAGGGTTGGCTTGGGTGACAAAATGTCTTGTGTAGGCGTGGGTTTGTCTCCCTCTCGCTCTCTCTCCCTAAGATGTGTCCGGCATAGGCCAGGGTGCCACTCGAGGCCCAAACCAATTCTGGTTATCGCTTCTCGGCCTTTTGGCTAAGATCAAGTGTAGTATCTGTTCTTATCAGTTTAATATCTGATACGTCCCCTATCTGGGGACCATATATTAAATGGATTTTTAGAACAGGGAGATGGAAAAAGAGCTTGCTCTGTCCACTCCACGCATTGACCTGGTATTGCAGTACCTCCAGGAACGGTGCACCCCTTCTTAACCCAGTTTCCAAAAGCAGAACTCAATTCACCTGATTCATATTAGCCCGATTTAATGAATTGGAAGAAAGCATACGTCTTCATATGCACCTCAATTTGGCCCATTCACTTTTCACACTTCCTCCTTTTGTTTTTTATCTTTCACACTTTTGACTTTCTTTATTCATCCAAATAGCAAACTCATCACCACTCAACCTGACCAACTCGGCTATGTCCCCGTGCTGCAGTTCTCTGTCTTATCTAGATCATTTGCAATTGAATGGAATAGATCCCTTTTGGACAAAGTGGATTCACCTGCTGCTGCAGTGACCACAGGTGTGATAACATCTAGAATTGGCATCTGGTGCGATCTCTCCGCTTCCACTCCAAAGAAAGTTACCTGTTTATTCCTATCATGCATTGGTTTTTGGGGTTTTCTTTGAGTAATGATGATCTCTTTAGTAGTCTGTTGGCGCCCTCTCCTGGAGGAATAGTTTGCTTGCTCTTGGACATTCTAAAAGAGAGGTCATGATAGACATTGAGCTTCTGAGCTCAATTGGGGACAGTCATGGGTGATGAATGTTTGCAACCTACTGCGAAGCCTCATACCGCAATATAAGGAACGTCAAATACTAAGAAAGGGCGGCCTATGAAAGAATTACTACTTTCAATAAGTACACTTAAACGGCTAATTGGGAATAGAAAAACTGTAAAAAGCCCTCTGAGAAAGCCCCCCTCTAACCTTTGATAGTAAGCTTTTCTGTAGTCTGCCTGTTGATGTATTTTCCGTTTGAACTGTGCACAACATGAAGAGACGGAACACTGGCGGCTTGTCACAATGCCCCCCGATGACATCACAATAGCGCTGCTGCCTAGAAAACAAGCTGCGCAGAAGAAGTTGTTCTTTGGGTGGGAGGGTGGGCTAGTGGAAGGAGGGGGCAATCTCTTTTTTTCCCGGGTGGTAGGGGGATGACAGGAGAAGGGAAGCGGGTGGTGAGAAAGGTACAGAGGGCAGGGTTTGGGGGCTGGGAAGGAAAGGGAAAAGATTAGGGTTTGGGGATGATGAAAGGGCTTTCTACGGGTAAGGATGGCAAAGGGTGGCAGTGACGGAAAGTCAGGCAACCTGTCCTGTCCGTCTTTTTGTATCGTGAATTGGAAAGACTGCAAGGGGGAGGGGAGTTGCTTGCGCCCTAAAGGAGGAGTTATTCAGATTCATTGCAGTGGGCGGCGGCGGCTGCAAAACGCACCATTCTTCTTGTTTTGGCTCTGCAAAGCAGCCTTTTCAAGGGTTGGCTTGGGTGACAAAATGTCTTGTGTAGGCGTGGGTTTGTCTCCCTCTCGCTCTCTCTCCCTAAGATGTGTCCGGCATAGGCCAGGGTGCCACTCGAGGCCCAAACCAATTCTGGTTATCGCTTCTCGGCCTTTTGGCTAAGATCAAGTGTAGTATCTGTTCTTATCAGTTTAATATCTGATACGTCCCCTATCTGGGGACCATATATTAAATGGATTTTTAGAACAGGGAGATGGAAAAAGAGCTTGCTCTGTCCACTCCACGCATTGACCTGGTATTGCAGTACCTCCAGGAACGGTGCACCCCTTCTTAACCCAGTTTCCAAAAGCAGAACTCAATTCACCTGATTCATATTAGCCCGATTTAATGAATTGGAAGAAAGCATACGTCTTCATATGCACCTCAATTTGGCCCATTCACTTTTCACACTTCCTCCTTTTGTTTTTTATCTTTCACACTTTTGACTTTCTTTATTCATCCAAATAGCAAACTCATCACCACTCAACCTGACCAACTCGGCTATGTCCCCGTGCTGCAGTTCTCTGTCTTATCTAGATCATTTGCAATTGAATGGAATAGATCCCTTTTGGACAAAGTGGATTCACCTGCTGCTGCAGTGACCACAGGTGTGATAACATCTAGAATTGGCATCTGGTGCGATCTCTCCGCTTCCACTCCAAAGAAAGTTACCTGTTTATTCCTATCATGCATTGGTTTTTGGGGTTTTCTTTGAGTAATGATGATCTCTTTAGTAGTCTGTTGGCGCCCTCTCCTGGAGGAATAGTTTGCTTGCTCTTGGACATTCTAAAAGAGAGGTCATGATAGACATTGAGCTTCTGAGCTCAATTGGGGACAGTCATGGGTGATGAATGTTTGCAACCTACTGCGAAGCCTCATACCGCAATATAAGGAACGTCAAATACTAAGAAAGGGCGGCCTATGAAAGAATTACTACTTTCAATAAGTACACTTAAACGGCTAATTGGGAATAGAAAAACTGTAAAAAGCCCTCTGAGAAAGCCCCCCTCTAACCTTTGATAGTAAGCTTTTCTGTAGTCTGCCTGTTGATGTATTTTCCGTTTGAACTGTGCACAACATGAAGAGACGGAACACTGGCGGCTTGTCACAATGCCCCCCGATGACATCACAATAGCGCTGCTGCCTAGAAAACAAGCTGCGCAGAAGAAGTTGTTCTTTGGGTGGGAGGGTGGGCTAGTGGAAGGAGGGGGCAATCTCTTTTTTTCCCGGGTGGTAGGGGGATGACAGGAGAAGGGAAGCGGGTGGTGAGAAAGGTACAGAGGGCAGGGTTTGGGGGCTGGGAAGGAAAGGGAAAAGATTAGGGTTTGGGGATGATGAAAGGGCTTTCTACGGGTAAGGATGGCAAAGGGTGGCAGTGACGGAAAGTCAGGCAACCTGTCCTGTCCGTCTTTTTGTATCGTGAATTGGAAAGACTGCAAGGGGGAGGGGAGTTGCTTGCGCCCTAAAGGAGGAGTTATTCAGATTCATTGCAGTGGGCGGCGGCTGCAAAACGCACCATTCTTCTTGTTTTGGCTCTGCAAAGCAGCCTTTTCAAGGGTTGGCTTGGGTGACAAAATGTCTTGTGTAGGCGTGGGTTTGTCTCCCTCTCGCTCTCTCTCCCTAAGATGTGTCCGGCATAGGCCAGGGTGCCACTCGAGGCCCAAACCAATTCTGGTTATCGCTTCTCGGCCTTTTGGCTAAGATCAAGTGTAGTATCTGTTCTTATCAGTTTAATATCTGATACGTCCCCTATCTGGGGACCATATATTAAATGGATTTTTAGAACAGGGAGATGGAAAAAGAGCTTGCTCTGTCCACTCCACGCATTGACCTGGTATTGCAGTACCTCCAGGAACGGTGCACCCCTTCTTAACCCAGTTTCCAAAAGCAGAACTCAATTCACCTGATTCATATTAGCCCGATTTAATGAATTGGAAGAAAGCATACGTCTTCATATGCACCTCAATTTGGCCCATTCACTTTTCACACTTCCTCCTTTTGTTTTTTATCTTTCACACTTTTGACTTTCTTTATTCATCCAAATAGCAAACTCATCACCACTCAACCTGACCAACTCGGCTATGTCCCCGTGCTGCAGTTCTCTGTCTTATCTAGATCATTTGCAATTGAATGGAATAGATCCCTTTTGGACAAAGTGGATTCACCTGCTGCTGCAGTGACCACAGGTGTGATAACATCTAGAATTGGCATCTGGTGCGATCTCTCCGCTTCCACTCCAAAGAAAGTTACCTGTTTATTCCTATCATGCATTGGTTTTTGGGGTTTTCTTTGAGTAATGATGATCTCTTTAGTAGTCTGTTGGCGCCCTCTCCTGGAGGAATAGTTTGCTTGCTCTTGGACATTCTAAAAGAGAGGTCATGATAGACATTGAGCTTCTGAGCTCAATTGGGGACAGTCATGGGTGATGAATGTTTGCAACCTACTGCGAAGCCTCATACCGCAATATAAGGAACGTCAAATACTAAGAAAGGGCGGCCTATGAAAGAATTACTACTTTCAATAAGTACACTTAAACGGCTAATTGGGAATAGAAAAACTGTAAAAAGCCCTCTGAGAAAGCCCCCCTCTAACCTTTGATAGTAAGCTTTTCTGTAGTCTGCCTGTTGATGTATTTTCCGTTTGAACTGTGCACAACATGAAGAGACGGAACACTGGCGGCTTGTCACAATGCCCCCCGATGACATCACAATAGCGCTGCTGCCTAGAAAACAAGCTGCGCAGAAGAAGTTGTTCTTTGGGTGGGAGGGTGGGCTAGTGGAAGGAGGGGGCAATCTCTTTTTTTCCCGGGTGGTAGGGGGATGACAGGAGAAGGGAAGCGGGTGGTGAGAAAGGTACAGAGGGCAGGGTTTGGGGGCTGGGAAGGAAAGGGAAAAGATTAGGGTTTGGGGATGATGAAAGGGCTTTCTACGGGTAAGGATGGCAAAGGGTGGCAGTGACGGAAAGTCAGGCAACCTGTCCTGTCCGTCTTTTTGTATCGTGAATTGGAAAGACTGCAAGGGGGAGGGGAGTTGCTTGCGCCCTAAAGGAGGAGTTATTCAGATTCATTGCAGTGGGCGGCGGCTGCAAAACGCACCATTCTTCTTGTTTTGGCTCTGCAAAGCAGCCTTTTCAAGGGTTGGCTTGGGTGACAAAATGTCTTGTGTAGGCGTGGGTTTGTCTCCCTCTCGCTCTCTCTCCCTAAGATGTGTCCGGCATAGGCCAGGGTGCCACTCGAGGCCCAAACCAATTCTGGTTATCGCTTCTCGGCCTTTTGGCTAAGATCAAGTGTAGTATCTGTTCTTATCAGTTTAATATCTGATACGTCCCCTATCTGGGGACCATATATTAAATGGATTTTTAGAACAGGGAGATGGAAAAAGAGCTTGCTCTGTCCACTCCACGCATTGACCTGGTATTGCAGTACCTCCAGGAACGGTGCACCCCTTCTTAACCCAGTTTCCAAAAGCAGAACTCAATTCACCTGATTCATATTAGCCCGATTTAATGAATTGGAAGAAAGCATACGTCTTCATATGCACCTCAATTTGGCCCATTCACTTTTCACACTTCCTCCTTTTGTTTTTTATCTTTCACACTTTTGACTTTCTTTATTCATCCAAATAGCAAACTCATCACCACTCAACCTGACCAACTCGGCTATGTCCCCGTGCTGCAGTTCTCTGTCTTATCTAGATCATTTGCAATTGAATGGAATAGATCCCTTTTGGACAAAGTGGATTCACCTGCTGCTGCAGTGACCACAGGTGTGATAACATCTAGAATTGGCATCTGGTGCGATCTCTCCGCTTCCACTCCAAAGAAAGTTACCTGTTTATTCCTATCATGCATTGGTTTTTGGGGTTTTCTTTGAGTAATGATGATCTCTTTAGTAGTCTGTTGGCGCCCTCTCCTGGAGGAATAGTTTGCTTGCTCTTGGACATTCTAAAAGAGAGGTCATGATAGACATTGAGCTTCTGAGCTCAATTGGGGACAGTCATGGGTGATGAATGTTTGCAACCTACTGCGAAGCCTCATACCGCAATATAAGGAACGTCAAATACTAAGAAAGGGCGGCCTATGAAAGAATTACTACTTTCAATAAGTACACTTAAACGGCTAATTGGGAATAGAAAAACTGTAAAAAGCCCTCTGAGAAAGCCCCCCTCTAACCTTTGATAGTAAGCTTTTCTGTAGTCTGCCTGTTGATGTATTTTCCGTTTGAACTGTGCACAACATGAAGAGACGGAACACTGGCGGCTTGTCACAATGCCCCCCGATGACATCACAATAGCGCTGCTGCCTAGAAAACAAGCTGCGCAGAAGAAGTTGTTCTTTGGGTGGGAGGGTGGGCTAGTGGAAGGAGGGGGCAATCTCTTTTTTTCCCGGGTGGTAGGGGGATGACAGGAGAAGGGAAGCGGGTGGTGAGAAAGGTACAGAGGGCAGGGTTTGGGGGCTGGGAAGGAAAGGGAAAAGATTAGGGTTTGGGGATGATGAAAGGGCTTTCTACGGGTAAGGATGGCAAAGGGTGGCAGTGACGGAAAGTCAGGCAACCTGTCCTGTCCGTCTTTTTGTATCGTGAATTGGAAAGACTGCAAGGGGGAGGGGAGTTGCTTGCGCCCTAAAGGAGGAGTTATTCAGATTCATTGCAGTGGGCGGCGGCTGCAAAACGCACCATTCTTCTTGTTTTGGCTCTGCAAAGCAGCCTTTTCAAGGGTTGGCTTGGGTGACAAAATGTCTTGTGTAGGCGTGGGTTTGTCTCCCTCTCGCTCTCTCTCCCTAAGATGTGTCCGGCATAGGCCAGGGTGCCACTCGAGGCCCAAACCAATTCTGGTTATCGCTTCTCGGCCTTTTGGCTAAGATCAAGTGTAGTATCTGTTCTTATCAGTTTAATATCTGATACGTCCCCTATCTGGGGACCATATATTAAATGGATTTTTAGAACAGGGAGATGGAAAAAGAGCTTGCTCTGTCCACTCCACGCATTGACCTGGTATTGCAGTACCTCCAGGAACGGTGCACCCCTTCTTAACCCAGTTTCCAAAAGCAGAACTCAATTCACCTGATTCATATTAGCCCGATTTAATGAATTGGAAGAAAGCATACGTCTTCATATGCACCTCAATTTGGCCCATTCACTTTTCACACTTCCTCCTTTTGTTTTTTATCTTTCACACTTTTGACTTTCTTTATTCATCCAAATAGCAAACTCATCACCACTCAACCTGACCAACTCGGCTATGTCCCCGTGCTGCAGTTCTCTGTCTTATCTAGATCATTTGCAATTGAATGGAATAGATCCCTTTTGGACAAAGTGGATTCACCTGCTGCTGCAGTGACCACAGGTGTGATAACATCTAGAATTGGCATCTGGTGCGATCTCTCCGCTTCCACTCCAAAGAAAGTTACCTGTTTATTCCTATCATGCATTGGTTTTTGGGGTTTTCTTTGAGTAATGATGATCTCTTTAGTAGTCTGTTGGCGCCCTCTCCTGGAGGAATAGTTTGCTTGCTCTTGGACATTCTAAAAGAGAGGTCATGATAGACATTGAGCTTCTGAGCTCAATTGGGGACAGTCATGGGTGATGAATGTTTGCAACCTACTGCGAAGCCTCATACCGCAATATAAGGAACGTCAAATACTAAGAAAGGGCGGCCTATGAAAGAATTACTACTTTCAATAAGTACACTTAAACGGCTAATTGGGAATAGAAAAACTGTAAAAAGCCCTCTGAGAAAGCCCCCCTCTAACCTTTGATAGTAAGCTTTTCTGTAGTCTGCCTGTTGATGTATTTTCCGTTTGAACTGTGCACAACATGAAGAGACGGAACACTGGCGGCTTGTCACAATGCCCCCCGATGACATCACAATAGCGCTGCTGCCTAGAAAACAAGCTGCGCAGAAGAAGTTGTTCTTTGGGTGGGAGGGTGGGCTAGTGGAAGGAGGGGGCAATCTCTTTTTTTCCCGGGTGGTAGGGGGATGACAGGAGAAGGGAAGCGGGTGGTGAGAAAGGTACAGAGGGCAGGGTTTGGGGGCTGGGAAGGAAAGGGAAAAGATTAGGGTTTGGGGATGATGAAAGGGCTTTCTACGGGTAAGGATGGCAAAGGGTGGCAGTGACGGAAAGTCAGGCAACCTGTCCTGTCCGTCTTTTTGTATCGTGAATTGGAAAGACTGCAAGGGGGAGGGGAGTTGCTTGCGCCCTAAAGGAGGAGTTATTCAGATTCATTGCAGTGGGCGGCGGCTGCAAAACGCACCATTCTTCTTGTTTTGGCTCTGCAAAGCAGCCTTTTCAAGGGTTGGCTTGGGTGACAAAATGTCTTGTGTAGGCGTGGGTTTGTCTCCCTCTCGCTCTCTCTCCCTAAGATGTGTCCGGCATAGGCCAGGGTGCCACTCGAGGCCCAAACCAATTCTGGTTATCGCTTCTCGGCCTTTTGGCTAAGATCAAGTGTAGTATCGTTCGAAAAGGTGGTTTAAGGCTCCGGCCACCTTAGTACAATGATGCAATGCACACTGGAAGGTTGCGCTTGTTAGTACTTTGGGAGGATAGTATATCCATCTAGAGGAAACCATGGCCCTACCAGGATCGAGGCTATTAGACTGAGTAAGTGTGGGGGCTATGGTGCAATGTGCCCCAGGATTGACGACCCTGGAGTGAGTCTGAGCTTGCTGGCTTGGGACCCCGGCGAGCCTTGGGCTCTGTAGCACACCGTACCTTGCCCTTTCATACTTTCTGAGCATATTGCTCTATCCCGGCCTTCTGGCTAGGAAGGGAAATTTTTATAATCATGGTCGGAGGTCCGTTCAGCTTTGGGCTGAGAAACCAACACCCGGTTGGAGGTCCGGGTCAGCTTTGGCTGAGAAACCAACACCCGGTTGGAGGTCCGGGTCAGCTTCGGCTGAGAAACCAACACCCGGTTGGAGGTCCGGGTCAGCTTCGGCTGAGAAACCAACACCCGGTTGGAGGTCCGGGTCAGCTTCGGCTGAGAAACCAACACCCGGTTGGAGGTCCGGTTAGCCTTGGGCTGAGAAACCAACACCGGTTGACGGTCCGGGCAGTTTCGGCTGCGAAACCAACAACTAGTAGCTCTCTACTCCACTTGGGTAAGATGCCTGGGTGGACGCTGGGAGCAACGACAAGGCTCAACCAGGCTTCGGCTTGGGGGAGCACCGAAGATCCCTGACCCTTGCTGTGGCCTTCTGGCTCGGAGGGACGGGGTTGATTTTTGGGGACCCTCTCCTCACGGAGGGGTCCACACGAATCCTAGCCTTTGCACTGTTTTTGGTGTGACTTCGGTCATGCATTTTTTGCGGTGCTTTGGAAAGCTTCATTAAATCAAAATCTGTTCTTATCAGTTTAATATCTGATACGTCCCCTATCTGGGGACCATATATTAAATGGATTTTTAGAACAGGGAGATGGAAAAAGAGCTTGCTCTGTCCACTCCACGCATTGACCTGGTATTGCAGTACCTCCAGGAACGGTGCACCCCTTCTTAACCCAGTTTCCAAAAGCAGAACTCAATTCACCTGATTCATATTAGCCCGATTTAATGAATTGGAAGAAAGCATACGTCTTCATATGCACCTCAATTTGGCCCATTCACTTTTCACACTTCCTCCTTTTGTTTTTTATCTTTCACACTTTTGACTTTCTTTATTCATCCAAATAGCAAACTCATCACCACTCAACCTGACCAACTCGGCTATGTCCCCGTGCTGCAGTTCTCTGTCTTATCTAGATCATTTGCAATTGAATGGAATAGATCCCTTTTGGACAAAGTGGATTCACCTGCTGCTGCAGTGACCACAGGTGTGATAACATCTAGAATTGGCATCTGGTGCGATCTCTCCGCTTCCACTCCAAAGAAAGTTACCTGTTTATTCCTATCATGCATTGGTTTTTGGGGTTTTCTTTGAGTAATGATGATCTCTTTAGTAGTCTGTTGGCGCCCTCTCCTGGAGGAATAGTTTGCTTGCTCTTGGACATTCTAAAAGAGAGGTCATGATAGACATTGAGCTTCTGAGCTCAATTGGGGACAGTCATGGGTGATGAATGTTTGCAACCTACTGCGAAGCCTCATACCGCAATATAAGGAACGTCAAATACTAAGAAAGGGCGGCCTATGAAAGAATTACTACTTTCAATAAGTACACTTAAACGGCTAATTGGGAATAGAAAAACTGTAAAAAGCCCTCTGAGAAAGCCCCCCTCTAACCTTTGATAGTAAGCTTTTCTGTAGTCTGCCTGTTGATGTATTTTCCGTTTGAACTGTGCACAACATGAAGAGACGGAACACTGGCGGCTTGTCACAATGCCCCCCGATGACATCACAATAGCGCTGCTGCCTAGAAAACAAGCTGCGCAGAAGAAGTTGTTCTTTGGGTGGGAGGGTGGGCTAGTGGAAGGAGGGGGCAATCTCTTTTTTTCCCGGGTGGTAGGGGGATGACAGGAGAAGGGAAGCGGGTGGTGAGAAAGGTACAGAGGGCAGGGTTTGGGGGCTGGGAAGGAAAGGGAAAAGATTAGGGTTTGGGGATGATGAAAGGGCTTTCTACGGGTAAGGATGGCAAAGGGTGGCAGTGACGGAAAGTCAGGCAACCTGTCCTGTCCGTCTTTTTGTATCGTGAATTGGAAAGACTGCAAGGGGGAGGGGAGTTGCTTGCGCCCTAAAGGAGGAGTTATTCAGATTCATTGCAGTGGGGGGCGGCGGCTGCAAAACGCACCATTCTTCTTGTTTTGGCTCTGCAAAGCAGCCTTTTCAAGGGTTGGCTTGGGTGACAAAATGTCTTGTGTAGGCGTGGGTTTGTCTCCCTCTCGCTCTCTCTCCCTAAGATGTGTCCGGCATAGGCCAGGGTGCCACTCGAGGCCCAAACCAATTCTGGTTATCGCTTCTCGGCCTTTTGGCTAAGATCAAGTGTAGTATCGTTCGAAAAGGTGGTTTAAGGCTCCGGCCACCTTAGTACAATGATGCAATGCACACTGGAAGGTTGCGCTTGTTAGTACTTTGGGAGGATAGTATATCCATCTAGAGGAAACCATGGCCCTACCAGGATCGAGGCTATTAGACTGAGTAAGTGTGGGGGCTATGGTGCAATGTGCCCCAGGATTGACGACCCTGGAGTGAGTCTGAGCTTGCTGGCTTGGGACCCCGGCGAGCCTTGGGCTCTGTAGCACACCGTACCTTGCCCTTTCATACTTTCTGAGCATATTGCTCTATCCCGGCCTTCTGGCTAGGAAGGGAAATTTTTATAATCATGGTCGGAGGTCCGTTCAGCTTTGGGCTGAGAAACCAACACCCGGTTGGAGGTCCGGGTCAGCTTTGGCTGAGAAACCAACACCCGGTTGGAGGTCCGGGTCAGCTTCGGCTGAGAAACCAACACCCGGTTGGAGGTCCGGGTCAGCTTCGGCTGAGAAACCAACACCCGGTTGGAGGTCCGGGTCAGCTTCGGCTGAGAAACCAACACCCGGTTGGAGGTCCGGTTAGCCTTGGGCTGAGAAACCAACACCGGTTGACGGTCCGGGCAGTTTCGGCTGCGAAACCAACAACTAGTAGCTCTCTACTCCACTTGGGTAAGATGCCTGGGTGGACGCTGGGAGCAACGACAAGGCTCAACCAGGCTTCGGCTTGGGGGAGCACCGAAGATCCCTGACCCTTGCTGTGGCCTTCTGGCTCGGAGGGACGGGGTTGATTTTTGGGGACCCTCTCCTCACGGAGGGGTCCACACGAATCCTAGCCTTTGCACTGTTTTTGGTGTGACTTCGGTCATGCATTTTTTGCGGTGCTTTGGAAAGCTTCATTAAATCAAAATCTGTTCTTATCAGTTTAATATCTGATACGTCCCCTATCTGGGGACCATATATTAAATGGATTTTTAGAACAGGGAGATGGAAAAAGAGCTTGCTCTGTCCACTCCACGCATTGACCTGGTATTGCAGTACCTCCAGGAACGGTGCACCCCTTCTTAACCCAGTTTCCAAAAGCAGAACTCAATTCACCTGATTCATATTAGCCCGATTTAATGAATTGGAAGAAAGCATACGTCTTCATATGCACCTCAATTTGGCCCATTCACTTTTCACACTTCCTCCTTTTGTTTTTTATCTTTCACACTTTTGACTTTCTTTATTCATCCAAATAGCAAACTCATCACCACTCAACCTGACCAACTCGGCTATGTCCCCGTGCTGCAGTTCTCTGTCTTATCTAGATCATTTGCAATTGAATGGAATAGATCCCTTTTGGACAAAGTGGATTCACCTGCTGCTGCAGTGACCACAGGTGTGATAACATCTAGAATTGGCATCTGGTGCGATCTCTCCGCTTCCACTCCAAAGAAAGTTACCTGTTTATTCCTATCATGCATTGGTTTTTGGGGTTTTCTTTGAGTAATGATGATCTCTTTAGTAGTCTGTTGGCGCCCTCTCCTGGAGGAATAGTTTGCTTGCTCTTGGACATTCTAAAAGAGAGGTCATGATAGACATTGAGCTTCTGAGCTCAATTGGGGACAGTCATGGGTGATGAATGTTTGCAACCTACTGCGAAGCCTCATACCGCAATATAAGGAACGTCAAATACTAAGAAAGGGCGGCCTATGAAAGAATTACTACTTTCAATAAGTACACTTAAACGGCTAATTGGGAATAGAAAAACTGTAAAAAGCCCTCTGAGAAAGCCCCCCTCTAACCTTTGATAGTAAGCTTTTCTGTAGTCTGCCTGTTGATGTATTTTCCGTTTGAACTGTGCACAACATGAAGAGACGGAACACTGGCGGCTTGTCACAATGCCCCCCGATGACATCACAATAGCGCTGCTGCCTAGAAAACAAGCTGCGCAGAAGAAGTTGTTCTTTGGGTGGGAGGGTGGGCTAGTGGAAGGAGGGGGCAATCTCTTTTTTTCCCGGGTGGTAGGGGGATGACAGGAGAAGGGAAGCGGGTGGTGAGAAAGGTACAGAGGGCAGGGTTTGGGGGCTGGGAAGGAAAGGGAAAAGATTAGGGTTTGGGGATGATGAAAGGGCTTTCTACGGGTAAGGATGGCAAAGGGTGGCAGTGACGGAAAGTCAGGCAACCTGTCCTGTCCGTCTTTTTGTATCGTGAATTGGAAAGACTGCAAGGGGGAGGGGAGTTGCTTGCGCCCTAAAGGAGGAGTTATTCAGATTCATTGCAGTGGGCGGCGGCTGCAAAACGCACCATTCTTCTTGTTTTGGCTCTGCAAAGCAGCCTTTTCAAGGGTTGGCTTGGGTGACAAAATGTCTTGTGTAGGCGTGGGTTTGTCTCCCTCTCGCTCTCTCTCCCTAAGATGTGTCCGGCATAGGCCAGGGTGCCACTCGAGGCCCAAACCAATTCTGGTTATCGCTTCTCGGCCTTTTGGCTAAGATCAAGTGTAGTATCTGTTCTTATCAGTTTCTCGGCCTTTTGGCTAAGATCAAGTGTAGTGTTGTTCGAAGAGGTGGTTTAAGCTCCAGGCCACCTTAGTACAATGATACAATGCACACTGGAAGGTTGCGCTTGCTAGTACTCTGGGTGGATAGTATATTCATCTAGAGGAAAACATGGCCCTACCAGGATCGAGGCTATTAGACTGAGTAAGGGTGGGGGGCTATGGTACAACGTGCCCCAGGACTGACGACCCTGGAGTGAGTCTGAGCTTGCTGGCTTGGGACCCCGGCAAGCCTTGGGCTCTGTAGCACACCGTACCTTGCCTTTTCATACTTTTTGAGCATATTACCCTATCCCGGCCTTCTGGCTAGGAAGGGAAATTTTTATAATCCCGGTCGGAGGTCTGGTCAGCTTTGGGCTGAGAAACTAACACCCGGTTGGAGGTCTGGGTCAGCTTCGGCTGAGAAACCAACACCCGGTTGGAGGTCTGGGTCAGCTTCGGCTGAGAAACCAACACCCGGTTGGAGGTCCGGTTAGCCTTGGGCTGAGAAACCAACACCGGTTGACGGTCCGGGCAGTTTCGGCTGCGAAACCAACAACTAGTAGCTCTCTACTCCACTTGGGTAAGATGCCTGGGTGGACGCTGGGAGCAACGACAAGGCTCAACCAGGCTTCGGCTTGGGAGAGCACCGAAGATCCCTGACCCTTGCTGTGGCCTTCTGGCTCGGAGGGACGGGGTTGATTTTTGGGGACCCTCTCCTCACGGTGGGGTCCACACGAATCCTAGCCTTTGCACTGTTTTTGGTGTGACTTCGGTCATGCATTTTTTGTGGTGCTTTGGAAAGCTTCATTAAATCAAAATCTGTTCTTATCAGTTTAATATCTGATACGTCCCCTATCTGGGGACCATATATTAAATGGATTTTTAGAACAGGGAGATGGAAAAAGAGCTTGCTCTGTCCACTCCACGCATTGACCTGGTATTGCAGTACCTCCAGGAACGGTGCACCCCTTCTTAACCCAGTTTCCAAAAGCAGAACTCAATTCACCTGATTCATATTAGCCCGATTTAATGAATTGGAAGAAAGCATACGTCTTCATATGCACCTCAATTTGGCCCATTCACTTTTCACACTTCCTCCTTTTGTTTTTTATCTTTCACACTTTTGACTTTCTTTATTCATCCAAATAGCAAACTCATCACCACTCAACCTGACCAACTCGGCTATGTCCCCGTGCTGCAGTTCTCTGTCTTATCTAGATCATTTGCAATTGAATGGAATAGATCCCTTTTGGACAAAGTGGATTCACCTGCTGCTGCAGTGACCACAGGTGTGATAACATCTAGAATTGGCATCTGGTGCGATCTCTCCGCTTCCACTCCAAAGAAAGTTACCTGTTTATTCCTATCATGCATTGGTTTTTGGGGTTTTCTTTGAGTAATGATGATCTCTTTAGTAGTCTGTTGGCGCCCTCTCCTGGAGGAATAGTTTGCTTGCTCTTGGACATTCTAAAAGAGAGGTCATGATAGACATTGAGCTTCTGAGCTCAATTGGGGACAGTCATGGGTGATGAATGTTTGCAACCTACTGCGAAGCCTCATACCGCAATATAAGGAACGTCAAATACTAAGAAAGGGCGGCCTATGAAAGAATTACTACTTTCAATAAGTACACTTAAACGGCTAATTGGGAATAGAAAAACTGTAAAAAGCCCTCTGAGAAAGCCCCCCTCTAACCTTTGATAGTAAGCTTTTCTGTAGTCTGCCTGTTGATGTATTTTCCGTTTGAACTGTGCACAACATGAAGAGACGGAACACTGGCGGCTTGTCACAATGCCCCCCGATGACATCACAATAGCGCTGCTGCCTAGAAAACAAGCTGCGCAGAAGAAGTTGTTCTTTGGGTGGGAGGGTGGGCTAGTGGAAGGAGGGGGCAATCTCTTTTTTTCCCGGGTGGTAGGGGGATGACAGGAGAAGGGAAGCGGGTGGTGAGAAAGGTACAGAGGGCAGGGTTTGGGGGCTGGGAAGGAAAGGGAAAAGATTAGGGTTTGGGGATGATGAAAGGGCTTTCTACGGGTAAGGATGGCAAAGGGTGGCAGTGACGGAAAGTCAGGCAACCTGTCCTGTCCGTCTTTTTGTATCGTGAATTGGAAAGACTGCAAGGGGGAGGGGAGTTGCTTGCGCCCTAAAGGAGGAGTTATTCAGATTCATTGCAGTGGGCGGCGGCTGCAAAACGCACCATTCTTCTTGTTTTGGCTCTGCAAAGCAGCCTTTTCAAGGGTTGGCTTGGGTGACAAAATGTCTTGTGTAGGCGTGGGTTTGTCTCCCTCTCGCTCTCTCTCCCTAAGATGTGTCCGGCATAGGCCAGGGTGCCACTCGAGGCCCAAACCAATTCTGGTTATCGCTTCTCGGCCTTTTGGCTAAGATCAAGTGTAGTATCTGTTCTTATCAGTTTAATATCTGATACGTCCCCTATCTGGGGACCATATATTAAATGGATTTTTAGAACAGGGAGATGGAAAAAGAGCTTGCTCTGTCCACTCCACGCATTGACCTGGTATTGCAGTACCTCCAGGAACGGTGCACCCCTTCTTAACCCAGTTTCCAAAAGCAGAACTCAATTCACCTGATTCATATTAGCCCGATTTAATGAATTGGAAGAAAGCATACGTCTTCATATGCACCTCAATTTGGCCCATTCACTTTTCACACTTCCTCCTTTTGTTTTTTATCTTTCACACTTTTGACTTTCTTTATTCATCCAAATAGCAAACTCATCACCACTCAACCTGACCAACTCGGCTATGTCCCCGTGCTGCAGTTCTCTGTCTTATCTAGATCATTTGCAATTGAATGGAATAGATCCCTTTTGGACAAAGTGGATTCACCTGCTGCTGCAGTGACCACAGGTGTGATAACATCTAGAATTGGCATCTGGTGCGATCTCTCCGCTTCCACTCCAAAGAAAGTTACCTGTTTATTCCTATCATGCATTGGTTTTTGGGGTTTTCTTTGAGTAATGATGATCTCTTTAGTAGTCTGTTGGCGCCCTCTCCTGGAGGAATAGTTTGCTTGCTCTTGGACATTCTAAAAGAGAGGTCATGATAGACATTGAGCTTCTGAGCTCAATTGGGGACAGTCATGGGTGATGAATGTTTGCAACCTACTGCGAAGCCTCATACCGCAATATAAGGAACGTCAAATACTAAGAAAGGGCGGCCTATGAAAGAATTACTACTTTCAATAAGTACACTTAAACGGCTAATTGGGAATAGAAAAACTGTAAAAAGCCCTCTGAGAAAGCCCCCCTCTAACCTTTGATAGTAAGCTTTTCTGTAGTCTGCCTGTTGATGTATTTTCCGTTTGAACTGTGCACAACATGAAGAGACGGAACACTGGCGGCTTGTCACAATGCCCCCCGATGACATCACAATAGCGCTGCTGCCTAGAAAACAAGCTGCGCAGAAGAAGTTGTTCTTTGGGTGGGAGGGTGGGCTAGTGGAAGGAGGGGGCAATCTCTTTTTTTCCCGGGTGGTAGGGGGATGACAGGAGAAGGGAAGCGGGTGGTGAGAAAGGTACAGAGGGCAGGGTTTGGGGGCTGGGAAGGAAAGGGAAAAGATTAGGGTTTGGGGATGATGAAAGGGCTTTCTACGGGTAAGGATGGCAAAGGGTGGCAGTGACGGAAAGTCAGGCAACCTGTCCTGTCCGTCTTTTTGTATCGTGAATTGGAAAGACTGCAAGGGGGAGGGGAGTTGCTTGCGCCCTAAAGGAGGAGTTATTCAGATTCATTGCAGTGGGCGGCGGCTGCAAAACGCACCATTCTTCTTGTTTTGGCTCTGCAAAGCAGCCTTTTCAAGGGTTGGCTTGGGTGACAAAATGTCTTGTGTAGGCGTGGGTTTGTCTCCCTCTCGCTCTCTCTCCCTAAGATGTGTCCGGCATAGGCCAGGGTGCCACTCGAGGCCCAAACCAATTCTGGTTATCGCTTCTCGGCCTTTTGGCTAAGATCAAGTGTAGTATCTTTCGAAAAGGTGGTTTAAGGCTCCGGCCACCTTAGTACAATGATGCAATGCACACTGGAAGGTTGCGCTTGTTAGTACTTTGGGAGGATAGTATATCCATCTAGAGGAAACCATGGCCCTACCAGGATCGAGGCTATTAGACTGAGTAAGTGTGGGGGTTATGGTGCAATGTGCCCCAGGAATGGACACCCTGGAGGGAGTCTGAACTTGCTAGGTTGGGACCCTGGTAAGCCTCAGACTCTGTCGCACGCCGTGCCTTGCCTATTCATACTTTCCAAGCATATTGCCCTATCCCGGCCTTCTGGCTAAGAAGGGAAATTTTTATAATCCCGGTCGGAGGTCCGGTCAGCTTTGGGCTGAGAAACCAACACCCGGTTGGAGGTCCGGGTCAGCTTTGGCTGAGAAACCAACACCCGGTTGGAGGTCCGGTTAGCCTTGGGCTGAGAAACCAACACCCGGTTGGAGGTCCGGTCAGCCTTGGGCTGAGAAACCAACACCCGGTTGGAGGTCCGGTCAGCCTTGGGCTGAGAAACCAACACCGGTTGACGGTCCGGGCAGTCTCGGCTGCGAAACCAACGACTAGTAGCTCCCTACTCCACTTGGGTAAGATGCCTCGGTGGACGCTGGGAGCAACAACAAGGCTCAACCAGGCTTCGGCTTGGGGGAGCACCGAAGATCCCTGACCCTCGCTGTGGCCTTCTGGCTCGGAGGGACGGGGTTGATTTTTGGGGATCCTCTTCTCACGGAGGGGTCCACACGAATCCTAGCCTTTGCACTGTTTTTGGTGTGACTTCGGTCATGCATTTTTGCGGTGCTTTGGAAAGCTTCATTAAATCAAAAATCTGTTCTTATCAGTTTAATATCTGATACGTCCCCTATCTGGGGACCATATATTAAATGGATTTTTAGAACAGGGAGATGGAAAAAGAGCTTGCTCTGTCCACTCCACGCATTGACCTGGTATTGCAGTACCTCCAGGAACGGTGCACCCCTTCTTAACCCAGTTTCCAAAAGCAGAACTCAATTCACCTGATTCATATTAGCCCGATTTAATGAATTGGAAGAAAGCATACGTCTTCATATGCACCTCAATTTGGCCCATTCACTTTTCACACTTCCTCCTTTTGTTTTTTATCTTTCACACTTTTGACTTTCTTTATTCATCCAAATAGCAAACTCATCACCACTCAACCTGACCAACTCGGCTATGTCCCCGTGCTGCAGTTCTCTGTCTTATCTAGATCATTTGCAATTGAATGGAATAGATCCCTTTTGGACAAAGTGGATTCACCTGCTGCTGCAGTGACCACAGGTGTGATAACATCTAGAATTGGCATCTGGTGCGATCTCTCCGCTTCCACTCCAAAGAAAGTTACCTGTTTATTCCTATCATGCATTGGTTTTTGGGGTTTTCTTTGAGTAATGATGATCTCTTTAGTAGTCTGTTGGCGCCCTCTCCTGGAGGAATAGTTTGCTTGCTCTTGGACATTCTAAAAGAGAGGTCATGATAGACATTGAGCTTCTGAGCTCAATTGGGGACAGTCATGGGTGATGAATGTTTGCAACCTACTGCGAAGCCTCATACCGCAATATAAGGAACGTCAAATACTAAGAAAGGGCGGCCTATGAAAGAATTACTACTTTCTATAAGTACACTTAAACGGCTAATTGGGAATAGAAAAACTGTAAAAAGCCCTCTGAGAAAGCCCCCCTCTAACCTTTGATAGTAAGCTTTTCTGTAGTCTGCCTGTTGATGTATTTTCCGTTTGAACTGTGCACAACATGAAGAGACGGAACACTGGCGGCTTGTCACAATGCCCCCCGATGACATCACAATAGCGCTGCTGCCTAGAAAACAAGCTGCGCAGAAGAAGTTGTTCTTTGGGTGGGAGGGTGGGCTAGTGGAAGGAGGGGGCAATCTCTTTTTTTCCCGGGTGGTAGGGGGATGACAGGAGAAGGGAAGCGGGTGGTGAGAAAGGTACAGAGGGCAGGGTTTGGGGGCTGGGAAGGAAAGGGAAAAGATTAGGGTTTGGGGATGATGAAAGGGCTTTCTACGGGTAAGGATGGCAAAGGGTGGCAGTGACGGAAAGTCAGGCAACCTGTCCTGTCCGTCTTTTTGTATCGTGAATTGGAAAGACTGCAAGGGGGAGGGGAGTTGCTTGCGCCCTAAAGGAGGAGTTATTCAGATTCATTGCAGTGGGCGGCGGCTGCAAAACGCACCATTCTTCTTGTTTTGGCTCTGCAAAGCAGCCTTTTCAAGGGTTGGCTTGGGTGACAAAATGTCTTGTGTAGGCGTGGGTTTGTCTCCCTCTCGCTCTCTCTCCCTAAGATGTGTCCGGCATAGGCCAGGGTGCCACTCGAGGCCCAAACCAATTCTGGTTATCGCTTCTCGGCCTTTTGGCTAAGATCAAGTGTAGTATCTGTTCTTATCAGTTTCTCGGCCTTTTGGCTAAGATCAAGTGTAGTGTTGTTCGAAGAGGTGGTTTAAGCTCCAGGCCACCTTAGTACAATGATACAATGCACACTGGAAGGTTGCGCTTGCTAGTACTCTGGGTGGATAGTATATTCATCTAGAGGAAAACATGGCCCTACCAGGATCGAGGCTATTAGACTGAGTAAGGGTGGGGGGCTATGGTACAACGTGCCCCAGGACTGACGACCCTGGAGTGAGTCTGAGCTTGCTGGCTTGGGACCCCGGCAAGCCTTGGGCTCTGTAGCACACCGTACCTTGCCTTTTCATACTTTTTGAGCATATTACCCTATCCCGGCCTTCTGGCTAGGAAGGGAAATTTTTATAATCCCGGTCGGAGGTCTGGTCAGCTTTGGGCTGAGAAACTAACACCCGGTTGGAGGTCTGGGTCAGCTTCGGCTGAGAAACCAACACCCGGTTGGAGGTCTGGGTCAGCTTCGGCTGAGAAACCAACACCCGGTTGGAGGTCCGGTTAGCCTTGGGCTGAGAAACCAACACCGGTTGACGGTCCGGGCAGTTTCGGCTGCGAAACCAACAACTAGTAGCTCTCTACTCCACTTGGGTAAGATGCCTGGGTGGACGCTGGGAGCAACGACAAGGCTCAACCAGGCTTCGGCTTGGGAGAGCACCGAAGATCCCTGACCCTTGCTGTGGCCTTCTGGCTCGGAGGGACGGGGTTGATTTTTGGGGACCCTCTCCTCACGGTGGGGTCCACACGAATCCTAGCCTTTGCACTGTTTTTGGTGTGACTTCGGTCATGCATTTTTTGTGGTGCTTTGGAAAGCTTCATTAAATCAAAATCTGTTCTTATCAGTTTAATATCTGATACGTCCCCTATCTGGGGACCATATATTAAATGGATTTTTAGAACAGGGAGATGGAAAAAGAGCTTGCTCTGTCCACTCCACGCATTGACCTGGTATTGCAGTACCTCCAGGAACGGTGCACC